>NW_014579164.1:43241-43596 GCF_000485595.1 Priapulus caudatus
AGAGTAGAGAGAGAGAGAGAGAGAGAGAGAGAGAGAGAGAGAGAGAGAGAGAGAGAGAGAGAGAGAGAGAGAGAGAGAGAGAGAGAGAGAGAGAGAGAGAGAGAGAGAGAGAGAGAGAGAGAGAGAGAGAGAGAGAGAGAGAGAGAGAGAGAGAGAGAGAGAGAGAGAGCAGAGAGAGAGAGAGAAAAATGAGCTAGTGTGCAGCTCATTACATAGCCTGTATCGGTCACTGTAGCCTGTTTTACATGAATGTGGGTTTTGAATGTGGGTTGTGACCACGTCACGGACAGAGACATTGCCGATAATCGCTCGTTCACACACGTGCGCACGCACGCACGCACGCACACATATATAT
>NW_014579164.1:48256-48554 GCF_000485595.1 Priapulus caudatus
GAGAGCGAGAGAGATTCCGTGACCTATATACAGGCCACCTGCATAAGTTGAAAAACACTAAACACAAAATCTGGCTCTAGTACTATAGCCCGCGTAGTCGCTACACCAAATATAGAGTACAGAAATACAAGTAATACGTGTTTCCGATATCAAATGCGTAGATGCGTAGATGCGTGGCCAATTATAGCCAATGTATAGGAATTAATTCTTACTACTTACCAGTAGCAGAAAGTCTCCTCGCTCCTTCTCCAGGTCTACGGTACCCGTGTGTGGAATATGAACTCTTACTTCGTCGAGA
>NW_014579164.1:53188-53462 GCF_000485595.1 Priapulus caudatus
ATTAATTCTTACTACTTACCAGTAGCAGAAAGTCTCCTCGCTCCTTCTCCAGGTCTACGGTACCCGTGTGTGGAATATGAACTCTTACTTCGTCGAGATTTCACTTCATGATTCGTGAATATTCACAATATTCAATCACAGCATGCATAGGAGCTGCACACTAGCTCATTCACAAATATATGTGTGCAATAAGCGGGTTCCTGAATATTGGGCGTCAGAAACTCCCGTATCCTTTCTATAAAATTCGACATGTTTTGTATCTCCGTTCACTATT
>NW_014579165.1:0-272 GCF_000485595.1 Priapulus caudatus
CCGAGTAACCGTGAGGGTTAGGGTTAGGGTTAGAATCATGACGGCCGATAGTAACACAAAATTTGGCCTTTAGTAACAGTAAAGTGGCCCCGAGTAACCGTGAGGCGGCCGCAGTAACAGTAAAGTAGTCCCTAGTAACCGTGAGGCGGCCGCAGTAACAGTAAAGTGACCCCTAGTAACCGTGAGGCGGCCGCAGTAACAGTAAAGTGGCCCCGAGTAACCGTGAGGCGGCCGCAGTAACACAGGCCTGTTGGCCCTTTTAGTAACATGCC
>NW_014579165.1:4576-6472 GCF_000485595.1 Priapulus caudatus
GCGGCCGCGTCTCTCGCCCCCCTCCCTCTTTCTCGCCCTCTCTCCCGCCTCGACCCAGCTCTCTCCCTCTCTCGCCCTCTCCTTCTCTCTTCTTCTGCTCTCCTCTCCTTTCTCCCCAAACCTCTCTCATTCGCTCTCTCTCCATGCTCTCCGCCCTCTTCCTTTCTCGCCCTCCCTCCTCCTCTGCCTCCCCTCGCTCTCCACAACCTCTCCCCCATCCCCTCTCTCTCCTCCGCTCCGCTCGCCCTTCTCTCTCGCCCTCGCCTCTCCGCTGACTACATACAGCGGGCCCACGTGGTGTCGATTAAAGTGACCTTGGTGTTTTCTTGACGGCCAATAACACAAACATGCCCGAGACTGAGCGTGTGGCGGCATGTATGACTGACTATCACAGATAACTGTGAGCTGCTTGAACCTAATGTACGCACGCACGCACGCGGACGCAGCGCACGCACGCACGCCGCACACACACCGCGCCACACGCTGCACGCACTAACACAGCCACGCACACGCACGCACACGCACGGCAGCACGCCACAACGGCACGACGCGCATACGCGACACAACGCACACACACAGGGCACGCAGCGCACCGACACACAGCACACGCACACTCCGGGCCACACCCGCACGCACGCGACGCACGAGCACCGCACGACAACGGCACACGCACGCACAGCACAACACAAACACACACGCACGCTACGCAGAAGAGAGAGGGGGAGGGAGAGAGAGGGGGAGAGAGGGAAGGGGAGAGGGGGAGAGAGGGAGAGAGAGGGGTAGACGTGTGTTCTACACATGCCGCTTCTTCCACCGAGACTATTTCAGTTCGTTTCACCAGCGTCGAGAAATACGAAAAAACGACAGTGGCGCCTTTCGTCGGACATCTCAGCAATTAATCACCGACGTGTTGTTTTCAGAGGTTTCATCGACGAATAGAAAGCAAAACATGCAACGAAGAAGTAGAAAGATTCGCTGTAGTCAAAAGTCTTCGCTACTTTTGCGCTCAGTTCAAAAACAGAACGCAACGCACGAGAGAACAGATAATTGAGCCATCGTCTGCATGAAACCAGCAGCGCCACCGCGTGGTCAGAGACAGCGCCCTCTTGTGGCGCGTGCAGCTGGCGAATTAGAAGCCATGCCTTAACAGGAAGAGCGTGTCACCGATTCATGGGCGCGGGGTTGCGTGACGCCTAAACGAGAGACCATACGTCATCATACGTCATCACACGACATGAGCGTTTGGAATATCTGAATCGTAACGCACTTCCTCGTCTCTTTCTCTCTTTGTGTATATCTCCTAATCACACGTCCTTCCTTCCCGTCTCCCTCACTCTATCTCTGTACCTCTAGCTGCATCTACCTATTCCTACTCTTCCCTCTTCATATATACGCATATCCACCTGAAATCCATCACTTCCCACAAACTGACATCTACACACCCGTTGTTTCTGCCCCGCGCGTCCCATGTTACGATCATTTCTGCCAGGCCGTGTAGCGGGGGTTGTTACAGTCGCTGTGTGTGTGTGGTGGGTGGGGCTACTCCTCCCCGGGATGACGGGAGCAGCCCCAACCACCCCCACGGGTAAGCCACGTCGAGCAGGGCCTCGTATGAAGGCGTCGAAGACGGGGAGGGAATAACGCATACAGACAGAACATACAGCCACACAGCGGACGCTGACGCTGACGCTGCTGCTGCTGCTGCTGCTGCTGCTACAGCTGCTGCGGCTACTGCTGCTGCGCCCAAGAAAACCCAGCATCCACACGTACACACATACTTACCGACTAAACTGATATCTGTAATAGAGAGAAAAACGAACACGGGTTACACACCCACGTAGGCATACTTACCGAGTACGATAATAACTGCAAATAGAGAGAGATATATGTTATATA
>NW_014579165.1:10734-11397 GCF_000485595.1 Priapulus caudatus
CAGCAGCAGCAGCAGCAGCAATAGCAGCAGCAGCACCAGCAGCAGCAGCAGCAGCAGCAATAGCAGCAGCAGCAGCAGCAGCAGCAGTAGCAGCAGCAGGTAGGGAGTGTCACATGCAATCATAAAGCCGTACCGCCGTCAGCATGCAGGGAGTGCTACCGTGTTATTCTAGTGTACGGTGGGATAGCGCGGCGAGAAATTCTACACGAGGGGCTCAGGTGTGCATGTCAAGGTCACAAACACACCTGTCATCGGACATTCACGAATGTCATTAATCTATGTCCTACGCTGGTGCTCTCAGAAATAAAACAAAGTTCTGTAACCTAAACAATAACTATATTGTTAAAGACCCCGTGTTACACTCATGGCGGGGTTACTACGGCCCACGTACACTGCCGAAGTCATAACAATGTCATTAACAGGTATATACCGCACACCGTTCATCATCCGACCCCCCCCCCCAGCCCGCCGCCCCCGCCGCCGTTGTCATCTCCGCCGCTGCCGCAGGGCGTGGCGTGTATTTAGCCAACACGCACGGGAACTCCGGGCGGACTGACGTGCACTCGTGCTTAGTTATATGGTGCGTGTGATACCATCGATATACGTATATGTGTATATATATATATATATATATATATATATATATATATAGATATATATATA
>NW_014579165.1:11881-13689 GCF_000485595.1 Priapulus caudatus
GTGTGTGTGTGTGTGTGTGTGTGTGTGTGTGTGTGTGTGCGCGTGTGTGTGTGTGCGCGCGCGCGCGTGTGTGTGTACGTGTGTGTGCGTGCGTGCGCGTGTGTGTGTGTGTGTGTGTGGCGCGCGTGCGTGTGTGTGTACGTGTGTGTGCGTGCGCGCGTGTGTGTGTGTGTGTGTGCGCGCGCGTGCGTGTGTACGTGTGCGGTGCGCGCGCGCGCGTGTGTGTGTGTGTGTGTGTATGTGTGCGCGCGTGCGTGTGTGTGTACGTGTGCGGTGCGCGCGCGCGTGTGTGTGTGCGCGCGCGTGCGTGTGTGTGTACGTGTGCGGTGCGCGCGTGTGTGTGTAGCTATGTACCTAGGAGACCTACCTTGTATCGTATGCAGCATCACCGACGAGCTACGATGTTATCCTTCCTGCAGGCACCTATGTCTGTCATTACAACCTACAGCGTGAGTACTTCACTCTCTCTCTCTCTCTCTCTCNACTACATACACACGCCCTGTCACTACACCAATAAGTGTCATCAACTAACTACATCTGCATATACCAATAAGGAACTAACACCTGCACACCTGGCTGATGCGTGGAAGAATGAATGGATCGCCCACATGGCATGCGGTAATCAACACTATACACACTTACGTAATTACGTGCCTGGTCAAGGGAAACTGGGGCGACTATTCGTGGCATGCTCAGTCCACTGACTCCACTCTCTAGGTTGCAGTGGTCAAACGACTGTTCGACCAGTCAGAGTGACTCATGCGCTCTCTTACGTAACCTATGGAGAGAGGGAGGGCCTGACGTAACTGGTAGAGAGAGGGAGGGCCTGACGTAACTGGTGGAGAGAGGGAGGGCCTGACGTAACTGGTGGAGAGAGGGAGGGCCTGACGTCACTGGTGGAGAGAGGGAGGGTCTGACGTAACTGATGGAGAGAGGGAGGCGCGCTATGACGTAACTGGTGGAGAGAGGGAGGGCGCTGACGTAAGCTGGTAAAGGAGGGAAGGCCTGACGTAACTGGTGAAGAGAGGGAGGGCGCTGAACGTAACTGATGGAGAGAGGGGAGGCCTTGAAACACAGAGAGTCACAGAGGATACCGACAGACCGCCACACGAACGAGGAGTCTGACAACGTAAAAACAAACCTACAGTCCCAGGAGGGACGGACTATCCAAGCATCCCACTCGCGTCGCGACGACAAACTTAGAGAGAACAACACCACAGAGGACGGACAGACGACGTAACTGGTGGAGAGAGAGGGTCTGACGTCATCTGGTGGGGAGAGTTGAGGGCGCTGACGTCACTGGTGGAGAGAGGGAGGGCCTGACGTCACTGGTGGAGAGAGGGAGGGTCTGACGTAACTGATGGAGAGAGGGAGGGCCTGACGTAACTGGTGGAGAGAGGGAGGGCCTGACGTAACTGGTAGAGAGAGGGAGGGCCTGACGTAACTGGTGGAGAGAGGGAGGGCCTGACGTAACTGGTGGAGAGAGGGAGGGCCTGACGTCACTGGTGGTGCCGTATGGATTGCATACACTGCAGCTTTTCTCACCTGAGAACAGTCTGGGTTTACATCAGTAACCCGTGCACGTACACGTCATAATTGTCACTGCCCTGTCCGCAGGGGCCGGGGGGGGGGGCTGGACCACTCACGGCATGTAGGTATATGTCTAGCAGGTGCGTGATGTGAGAGGCGTGGAGCGATAGTGGGTATATGATATAGCTGCATGTCTCCCGTTAGGTGGCGTACGTGATGGTAGTCATGGCTGTCATCTCGCATGTCTCTCTCTCTCTCTCTCTCTCTCTCTCTCTCTC
>NW_014579165.1:15386-20188 GCF_000485595.1 Priapulus caudatus
TGTGTGTGTGTGTGTGTGTGTGTGTGTGTGTGTGTGTGTGTGTGTGTGTGTGTGTGTGTGTGTGTGTGTGTGTGTGTGTGTGTATGTGTGTGTGTACCTCTCTCTCTCGCAATTTTTCTCTCTTTCTCGGGCGCTATATAATATCAGAAGTAGATATATATATATATTATACTCGCCTCTCTCCGTTTCTTCTTCCTCACTTCTTTACTCCCCTCTCGCGGATAGTATCGCCCACGACCAGTCAAGCATGGAAAAACTTTTGCAGGTAGGGGGCCTAAATGGCCGTATTTCAGCCGAAACTTTTTCACTCCCCGAGACACAAAATGTTAATTTACGCCTATAATACACGCGCACGCGTGCGTGTAACCATACCCGCGTGTGCGAACCCGGTCGCGTGTGTGTATGTGTGTTTGTGTGACTGTAAAAACGCGTTTTATAGCCGTATATCCATATTTTGTGCTTTGGGGGGTGAAAAATTTGAGGCTGAAAACCAGCCATTTGCCTGGCTAACTTTTCACCGTGCAACTGATGCCGTGGGTGATACTATCCGCGAGAGGGGGGAGGGAAATACTAAGGGGAAGGGAGTTAGATGGGAGGAGGGAGGAGGTAGGAGGAAACGGGAAGGAGTGCGCGTCCGTTCGTGTGTGCGTATATATGTGCTTTTATATGACTGTAGAAACGCGTATTATAGCCGTATATGATATATCCACATTTTGTGCTTTGGGGAGGGTGATAATTTTTTGGCTGAAAATGCATATTTAGTTCCTATATGAACATAGAGATGGCGCTTTCACTACTTTATAAAATGGCGTGACCCTTGTTATGTTTCAGTGAATTTAAAACATTAAAACAAAGAATTAAACCATTTTCTTGCTGTATGATACTCGCTATGAAAAGTGGGGAGACTTTAGACATTCCATAGTTACGAGGTAAGCTTTCTCCATAGTCCTATGATAAAGTTAGCATTAGTTAAGGCATGCCACTTGGTCAAGGAAAGCCACTCTAGTGAACTTTTCGGTCCACACATGTCCACCGTTTCGGTCAGTGATAACTATTAATATTTATAAAGAAGCAAGTGTAGCGACCTAAGACCTAATGTAATATCGTCTTAGTAACAGTAGGCCCTATACGTGTATGTACATTATGGAGTAGAAACCTCGCTCTGTCCAATGTGGAATTTGTTGATGGTAATGGAGTGCTGCAGTGCTACACATCCGGTGTGTTTTTAATCGATTCCTCTCAAACCATTGATGGTCAAGCAACAAGCTATAGCTACTAACTTTTAGCCGGATACTTAACATTAATCTATCACACCATAGGGTATAACGTTCATACCAACCTTTGCAGGGGTTTAAAATCATCTCGAGGAAGAAAGAGGAGGAGAAAGAAAAAGAAGGCGAAGAAGAAGAAGAAGACGACGATGACAAAGACAAAGAATAAGGAGAAGAAGACGAAGAAAAAAACCAACAGATAGAATCTGCAAAACGTCTGCACTGATCAGGCTCATTGTAATAACGAGCCACAGTGTACCTGTAGCGGTGACTATGAGACATCGCAGGCAAAGATAAATATTGTCACCAAGCTGTCCAGTAGCCGTCTTCTGGATGTCATTGCCAGTCAAGCAGCACCAACGGCACTTCAAAGTTTGCATGCAGTCTGACGATTCACCCGTAACTTGGGCACCTCAGGCACCCCTGAACCTGTCATCTGATTTCATGATATAGATCTATAGAAGAACACGATCTAGGAGAAGACTATACTTGTAAGGATATATTATCGCAGGGAAAGATACACACACTAATCGATGAGCAGCATGGGTTTGAACCACAACAAAGTTGAGAGACTCAGCTGCCCACAGCGTCACATGAACTAGCAGAGTCAACTGATGAGGGAAGACAGACTGACTTAGTCATACTGGACTTCAGCAAGGCATTTGATCTACCAGTCTCTTAGCTGCATTGAACCACTAAGAGACATTCTACCAGTGACTCGGGTCATTCTGTTCAAACAGAAGCTGATGATTCTTCCCACGATACATGTTACAAACTACTAAAGCCGTGGCACAGGGTTAGAAAATCTTCATACAGGAGCCGTAGTTGTTGCTGTCATGCTCTATAGACTTGTAAAGGCTCTTTCTGAGTACACCCTAGTGATGGCTGAGGCTGTGCCTGTTAGGTTTCGCACCCAGTGGCCATTACGGTAGCCGGATTGGCTCAGACTTGAAGGGACGAAAGGAAGTGGGCAAGACTTTACATTAAACCATGGCGTGCGACGACTGCACATCTTGGTTCCACGTCGGATTTATGAAGATGGCATCGGCTGTTATCCTGCTTTCATCCCATTTGATGTGTCAAGGATCTGGTGTGGCTGAAGGGTACCTAACTTTGCCACTCAACATCAGTGTTTTTGCCTTTCCCAGTCTGCTCATCGTCTGATACTTCACATATCACCATTGGTTATGAAGACTCGTGTGTTGGGTGGACAGGTATTGAGCAAGGTGAGTACGAGTATATGATTGCAACATATAGCTGTCCACATGTCATCTTGTCAGTGACATAGGGACACAGCTGTTCCTGTGAAAAACATAAATTGGAACCAATTGACTGATTTAATTTAGAAATGACTTGAATTGTAGAAATATGTAGACTGATTTATAATTTTAAATCAAGATTAAAACGTAATTATTATTATAGCTGGTGGGTTATCTATGGTATAAATACCAGTGCAAGCTAGATTATTTGTTATCTGTTCACTCTGTATGTGTATCATGCAATGTCATTGCAGGCATATCAGAGAGAGAAGAGGAATAATTGGTGCCAAGGTGCTAGGTCATGAAGCTGGGATTGGAGCATGCTAACTTTTTGGTAATTCAAACATCTTGCATGCTAATTTTCCATACTAGCTCTACCCTACAGTGAGTAATTTCTTTCTTGATCCCAGGTCAGGATAGAGCTTTGGCATTGACTTTCATCTACATCACGGCTTTTTCTACATTTTCCTAAATTTTGTGGATTCATCCACTTCCAACTTTTCAAGGCAAAATATGGGGGTGCGACTTATACACGAATGCGTCTTATACATGAGTAAATATGGTACACAGCGTTCGAAATTAGTGGAGGCCCGAGGCCACCAAGTTTTTGCTTCGGCCACCATCTCTACAAAACTGCCAGTCCTCCTGACCGGCACTTTTTCCCCTCATATTACGCTGAAATACTACGGTTATCGCATCGGCTGTTTAGACAGACTTGTAAACGGGAGCGCATTCTAATACGCTCTGTTCCTGAGTGTAAAAGGGGTCTCCAAAACATCTAGAGCCGAGAGCATGAACTCCCTCAACGCATGATTCGCCACACTAACAAAACCTCGTGACAGTCTAAGAAATTGATTTCGACATGACCCCGGCGTTTTTATGGCCGCATAACAATAAGTTCATATGTCGCAGGGGTTATCGTGGGGAGTGAGGGCACGACCAGTGACACCTGACACGCACGTAATCAAAGCTGTTAACTGAATTCGTCACTTTTCTTTACGCAGAAAGTGGACCATTTTTATTCAGTTAGATATCTAGAAGCATTGTAAACTGTATCAAGATTCTATAGGCACTTGTAACTTTGCGGATGTGCGGCAGCATTGATCTATGTATTGGGGGTACTGTGGACTGGGGAGGAGAAAAACGAAAGTAAAACCATTCCCACAAGCTCCCCCGACATTCCTAGAGCTTGAGATATATTATTTGACCAACTCTAAGTTACATGTATGCTGTTAATGCCAATGGTTATTTTTGTATACTATTTTGTTACTCACTGCTAGTAAATAAGCAGACCACCAACTTTCTGAACTTTCTGAAGTTGGTGGTCCTGCTGTCTGCTAGATTTTCAGCCAAAATTCGAACCCTGATCAATGGTACATTAAAATTATGTATGATAAAGCCTCTAGAGGGTGAGTGTTAGATTGTTGTCTTTGATGTGGTTACAGGACAGGAGACCCGGGACAGGAGAGGAGACTCACGAAGGAGAGGAGCCCAGGACAGGACAGGAGACCCAGGACAGGACAGGAGACCGAGGACAGGACAGGAGCACCAACTACCATTTATTGAGAAGNCCTGGCACAATCGCATCATATAATTTCACAAAATTGAAGCGAATATATTTTACATCTACTCGCCTATAATATACAATACCTTAATACTTTCCCTGATTCAGATAATGAGTGCATAATAATGCTTATAAAACTTTAATATTATCTGTGGAGTAACGAGTGGAGTAAATTTATCTGGCTAGGTCATTTTCAGCATCCGATTGAAGCACCCTGGATATTAGCGCTGGATAACATTGAATATTTTTTTAGATATAATATATAGATATATAATATTTTTATGCTTAGTAGCCAAAACTTCCCAAATGCACTGCACTTTTTAAATGCAAAACTGGCTTATTAGTTTTGATAACTGTTATGTACCATGATATGGAATCAATTGACTAATAATTACTATTAATTTTATAATTGTGTAAATTGTAAAAATTGCAACTTGCTGAAAACTTTGCCACTATGTGATTCACTATGAGAAGTGATTCACCACTGCCGACCTTGCACTGATTCCTTATCATGGATGTGTATTTTCTATTGCATTTGTAAATGTTTGTAAATGTTTGTAATTTGTAAATTTGAAGTGAAATTAAATTGTAGGAGATAGCTTTTCCAGGTGAGCAATCGTGAGCGTGATCCGGAGCAAAATCGTGTGAGTAAAAGAGGGGTAGTGAGGGGGGGGGGGGGGGGGGAGGGGGTGGATTGGGCACAGGGGA
>NW_014579165.1:23926-44972 GCF_000485595.1 Priapulus caudatus
CATGGCGCTATAGATTCATTCAGGTATCAGTTCACTATTAAACGTTTTTCATGCTACATTAAGCTGCGTTATGTTACGTTATGTTCCAATACTTGTCAGAGACCGAAACCAATACTAAGCTTTTAGGAAATATTCTCTATCTTCAAACAACAGGTGCATATAGTAAACAAAAACAACAGCAATAATTCCACGTACGAATCACTTATGATGTGATAAACTATTTGCGTTATACTGCACTATATACGTTTAGTTTTTTCCATGTCACTCACAGACAGACTACCCCGGACCGTAATAATAAACGGGAGGAGAATTTGAACACGTTATCACGCATGTTATCTGCCAAGATATGTAGAGATAATTTGTTGCGATGACAGCCACGAAGGAGTTTACACAATACCTTGTCATTATATTCCAAGTAGAACAGCTCAAATCGACATGAGTATCGGAACATAACATAACGTAACATATATATATATATCACTGTCAGAATTCTCTCTGGAGATTTACTACCATCTTTTACATAGTGAGGCTACAGTTGTAATATCTATAGTATTCCAAGTTCCTCCACCCGATCTGCTGATCTGTACATCTTAAGTGTTTGTTACAACGATTCAGTCAGTTGATCTCGCTTGCTGACAGTTTTCCTCCTCCTTCTCATCCTTCTCCTCCATGTTCTTATTCGTTTTAGTCTTCTTCTTCTCCTTCCTCCTCGTCCTCCTCCCCTTCGTCGTCTTCTTACACAAAATGTCAATGTCCTTGAAAAAATCAAAATCAGGAGGGTGGGTGAGTGGGTGGTTAGATGGATGGGTCGATGGATTCCCCGTACATTACAATGTAATTTATTTTAAAATTAACTGTAGGAAACAGTGTGGAAGATACGCACACCTCACGCCTGCTTGAGATGTGACGGATTTAAATGAGAACTGTACTGAAGCGAACACAGACGGCCCATTCGCCTGTATTTCAAAGAACTTAATTACTTTTATATAAAGCACATTTATCACTGAGTTGTATTTAATAACAGTATTATTTATAGCATCACATGCGCAATGCGTTTATCATTACTCTATATGTTACCTGTAATCGTGGCGCTTGTATAGGCGATAACGGAGAGTAAAGGAAACCTTGCACATTCCATGAGACACTCCGAGAGAAAATGGAGTACTGACTGGCGAAGAAGGATGTCACGTGTCATAGATCTCGCCAGAAAGAAGCCAGTTTTTGTAGAGCTGGTGAGCTGTTATATCGCTCTTAAGTGTTCGTTGCAACGATTCAGTCAGTTGATCTCGCCTGTTGACAGTGGTACAGTGATTGGCTGAAGCACAACTTTTGATGCTCCTCGTCTTCCTACTACTCCTTTTCTTCTTTGTCTTCATCTTCTCATTCCTTCTCCCTTTCTTCTTCTCCTGCTTATTCTTCGCCGTTTTATTCTTCCTCCTCCCTCTCCTCCCCTTATTCGTCTTCTTACATAGAACGCCAAATGTCCTTGACAAAGACTTGGGCCATATCCACGTAGCGAAGCTCACCTCTGTACTCGGTATCTGTAAAACAATGATGACGCGGTCAAATAAATCGCACCGTAGTAATGTGTGTAAAGTAGGAAAGTGTAAATATATATATATATATATAACAGGCGAGTGGGTGTGGTTAGATGGATCGGTGGTTGATTTCGCTGTCCACTATAACGTAATTTATTTTAAACTAACTGAAGGAAACAGCGAGGGAGATACGCAGAACTCGCGCCTGCTTGTTGTTTAGGGAGGAATTTAAATGAGAACTGTACTTAAGCGCGCACAGACGGCCCATTCGCCTGTCTTTCAAATAACTTTTATATAAAGCACATTTATCACTGAGCTGTATTTAATTAAATAACAGTGTTATTTATAGCATTACATGCGCAAAGCGTTTATCATTACACCATATTAATTATGTTACCTGCAAACGTGGCGTTGGTAGGTGATAACGGAGAATGAAGGNCTACTCGCTACTCAAAAAACGTAATACGTAATTCATAATACGTCATTGGCCTCGCTAACGGGCGCCCCCAATATAGAAAAATGACGTGTTCTTTATATACTATATATTATATCAGGAGTAAGATAATATAGGATTATATGGATATTATTATCGAATTACTCCTGATTATATGGATATATGTTATATGTATTATAGCCGTATATCCATATTTTGTCCTTCGGGGTGAAAAAGTTTTTGTTGAAAAATGGCTATTTTGCCTGCATAAAGTTTTCCGTGCTAACGAGGTCGTAGGTGATACCATGTGGGAGAGTGGAGGATGGGAGCTAGGATAAACGAGAAACAACAAGAGGTGGTGAGAAGATATATACATATATATATCGAGAGAGAAGGGGGGAGGGAAAGTGAACGAGAGAGACGGTGAGAGAAGGGGAGAAAGAAAGTCAGCAAGAGATATATGGAAAAAAAGAGAGAGGCAGAAAGAGTGAGTGAGAGAGTGAATGAAAGCGGAGACGGAGGAGAGAGAGAGAAAGAACGAAAGAAAAAAAGAAAGAGGGAAGGAGGAAGGGAAGAGGAGCGAAAGGAGGGAGGGACAGAGGGAGGGAGGAATGCGAACGGAGATGTGCACACGCATACGCAGTACACACGCGCAGACAAACGCACGTACGGCACAAACGGCACACGCACACACACACGGATGCACATATTCCTTCCAATATAGTTACTTCTCTCGCCTTCCCGCTCACCCTCTCCCTCTCCGTGACTCTCTCTATATATACACATATATATACTCGCCTTTATCCGTTTCTTTCCCTTGCTCACTTCCTTACTCCCCTCTCGCGGATGGTATCGCCCACGACCAGTCAAGCATGGAAACACTTTTGCAGCAAAATGAGCGTATTTCAGCCTAAACTTTTTCACCCACCGAGGCACAAAATATGAATTTACGCCTATAATACACGCGCACGCGTGCGTGCGACCACGCCCGCGTGTGCGCGTCCATTAGTGGGTGTGTATGTGTGTTTGTGTGACTGTAAAAACGCGTATTATAGCCGTATAATCATATTTTGTGCTTTGGCGGGGTGAAAAAGTTGAGGCTGAAATACGGCCATTTACCTGCAAAAGTTTTTTCACGCTTGACTGGTCATGGGCGATACCATCCGCGAGAGGGGAGTAAGGAAGTGAGCAAGGGAAAGAACTGTTTACCCGAATATGGCCCAAAATCCACGACAGATGGCGCTCTCGCTCTGGCTCAATTTACAATTCAATTCTGAATTTCTGGGTTGTAAACTTGTAAGAATTTCTGAGTTGTAAGAAGGGCGCGCTCCATGCAGTTTGAATATGGCCATATCTTATCATAATTATTGCATTTATCATTTCTGATTGATGTTTTATAGTGATTACTATTTAAATATATGTGCTTCATGATCTGAGCACAATATCTCGACTGATTTTTATATAATATGTGATTTCCAGCACTTAGTATTAATACATTGATGCCCTGAAGTTGTTGTTGTTGTTGTTGTTTGTTCTTGTTGCTGTTGTGTCTGTTGTTGTTTGTTGTTGTTGTTGTTGTTAACCACAAACCTAAACTACATAAAGACGTAAGACGTATACATATATAACACGAGAAGCAGTAATAGCAGTTAATTTGCATAAGTTATGTTTATTCTGACGATTGCCATATACATCACACGTTTACAAACTCTTCACATAACAAACTTGGCACCGCTGCCGCCAACGATTCCTACAATCACCGCCAGGTGCCGCTACGTGCCGAGCTCCTTGTTACCCTCATGAACACAGTACATCTATCCATAGATATCGCAGATAAGGTACATGTCTCCCTGGGTACTGCCGGAACGTATCCTGGGTACGTCGGTATACCGAACGTACGCCTGTTAACTACTGATATGTTAGGGTTAGGTTAGGTTAGGGAAGTAGGCAGTAGGCGACTCCCTAGGACTCGTTAAGTGGAGTAGGCGAGGAGCGGTCCCGGCATATTAGATAGCGTAACCAGGGTAGTTCCGGCAGTAGCCTCAAGGGAGACAACTAGACCCTACCAGGCAATAATATCTATAATATAGTATCAAGCTTATAATAATATAGTACCGCTTCTTTATAGCGCTCTTGATAAGTATATATATATATATATATATTATATATATATATATTAGATATAGGCATCTCCACCCTGCTGCCACAACCCAGGGCTGGTTCCGCTGACAGAAACATCATCCTATTCAAAATGCAATTCATCAAGCATATTCAAAATTAAAAAATCATTCACGTATTTACGACCGCCGCAACCGAAATGCCGCGCAATCATTTTTATGCACTTAACGGAAAAAATAAAGTTTCTGAGCAACGGCGCGCCCCTGGTTGCTAGGCCACCGCCAAGCACGTGTAGAACATTACAATTACCTCACTGCTCACACGTGGTCGGGTAACATACGCTGTAGAAGAGGAGAGGGGGAGAACCAGTCATTGTCCTCTCTCACTCTCTCTCTCTGTCCTCTCCTTTCTCTCTCTCTCGTTTCTCTCTCTCTCTCTCTCTCTTCTCCTCTCTATCTATCTCTCTCTCTCTCTCGTCTCTCTCTCCTCCTCTCTATTCTCTGCATCTCTCTCATCTCATCTCTCTCTCTTCTCCTCTCTCTCTCTCTTCTCTTTCTCTCTCGCTCACCCCACTCGCACACAACATGAGTATGCACTGCTGCCGCCCCCGTAAAGCTCGCGTCGTGAACGGGAAAATAAATCCCTGCGCCCGTTAGATAAACTACCGACTACAGAAGCTTGCGACCACTCAAAGTGTGTCTCCACAGACTGTGACGCACCAGGTGTCGCCGCCAGACGCCAACCCGACCAGGGTGTCACACAGACTGACCACTCAGGTGTCGCCGGCCACATTCCCTGGCCACAGGTGTCCCGGACTCGTCACTGCTATAAAAGAGCCCTGCCTCTACATTATAATATAAAAGAAAGTTTAACCGGCGACCGCACATCGCACCACAAACAGCACGAACATCCCGCTCTCGGGATGCCATGGCAACGCAAGACGCATCCCCCAACAGAGTGTTACCGCACAGTGGGCGCCATCTCACACCAAGCCAGTAAAATCAATCGAGGCGCGCCTGTCAACGTCGTTGTGTCGGACGAGCGAGATCTAAGGCTTAGGCAACCTGCGAATGCCTCCTCCTACCACCTTAGGGTAAAAATGCATGATTAAACTGCATTAACGATTACCGGATGTATACTGGTAGGGCCCATCACACCCCACAGTGCACATAATGTATACCGAGGTAATATACTTATTATGCACTACATATACATATATATATATACACACACACATTTATACAAAGTTTCACGAATTGTTAGCGAAACGGTGACAGGGGAAAAGTTTCAGCACTAGTAGAAGCATGGCGTAAGACCTGCCTCCTCTCTCATCTGCGTTAGGCGAATCCTAAGAGCTCTCTACATGACATATTGATCAAAAACTCCACGAATAGAGCATGACATTAGCAACACACTCAGATACGAAATACAGTCTAGGAGAGGTGCGAGGCGACCTGCGCAAATGTACGAAGGCTCTATCACTTTATATACCCTACTATACATAACAGTACATTAATTCTATGCACGATAACAACCCTAATGAGCGCCACATCCACCAGCTCGTAAGACGCCTCGCCCTCCCCGTAGACGGCGCGCGGAGGTCGCACCCGTAGCGGCGCGATCTGGAGGGGTGAACGCATCGCAGCGCGGGCCCGTGCGACCGCGCCGATCGCACAGATCAGACAATATCAAAATCCTAATGACTAGCTGCGCTTCTAGGGTGACGCCACGCACTGCGCGACGCCGCCGCCCCCTAGTGACGTGAACCCCGACCCTGCTGCGCACATCGTAGTGAAGCGGCCACAGCCGGCCTGCTGGCCGCCCGCGCCCGTAGGTGACGGTGCCGCACGCCGCAACAGAGCCATTACACGCACCTCGTCTGGCGGCCGCAACAAAAACTGCTTGCTTGAGAACTATTTTTACATTTTCTTGCCCAGGTGCCTGAGAAATTTAAATCCAATGCGAACAGAGCCACAGCCGACATAGCACTGGCCGCCGCCGCCGAGACGAGCGCCACACAGAACCTGGCCAGCCGACCCGTCCAACACGATAGCAACACCGCGGGCAACAATGGGCGTTAGAGGCTCGCCCGATCGCCGTTTCCCCCCGGCCACCTTACCCCTGAAGTGGCCACGCTGTACCGTTACGCGGGTTCTGACCACGATATCACCTGCGCCGACAACGCCCGAAGCCAGGAGCCGGACATGCAACGTTAAACACGAACAACGTAAAATGAGAATGCTAATACCGACGGCACATAGTAAGCATCACTCCACTGCAGACAAGACAGCGAGACCACCATAGAGAAGGGAGGCCAATCAGAATGACATCAACAATTCATATCTAATTATTTTCTCTTCGTTACTACATTAATATTATCAAACGCACATAGCCGGAGAGCAGGAGATATAAACAAGTGCCGGCGATAGCGACACGGCTTCATGCTAACGTCTACTGCGGTGACTCTGTGGTGGAGTTGTGGCGATTCTAGTAAAACCTCTGACTTTAGTAGCCCAAATGGTGATTCAGATACACGGCCGAAATAGTGGAATGCACAGAGAGGGTATCAGGAACCTTCTCAAGAAGATGTACGTCTGGGAATCGTTATGAAGTTTGCCCAAACAGATGGCGTGTACGTCCTTAAGTGTCTTCAGACTTAACAGATGGAGCTCGCCCATCCATTCCGTAGGTACAACAAACCTATTTGCAAGACCGACCGAAAGTCTAGGTAAGCCACTCCATGCCATGTTACCTACGCCAAGCCTACAGGCTGCAATTGCCAATAGAGAGCTGGCCACCTGTAACGCAATTAATGCAGGAAAAACTGGCCCCAACACATGGAGCAGCCAGCTGGAGTGGCATACCCGTGACATGTAACATACTGACAGTACAGAATGACATAGAATATACGATTAAGGAATAGTACACCCTTCTTTTACGGCGAAATTTTAGCTTTTGAAAATTTCACTGTGAGCATTGTAGCCTCATACATCCAGGCATGTATAAGATTTCTACTAGCAACGGCGCGCCAGTCAAATTCTTTCTACGAGACAAGTCAACCAAATCCATGTTTAACCCTCCCTCTGACTAGAGGGAGGGGGAGGGAGGGAAGGGAGTGGTGGGAAGGGGTGGGGGAGGCGCAGGGGTGGGGAGGGGGAGAAGAGGGTCGAAGGGAGCGGGCTCTAATAGCAAAAGCAGTTCTCGATCCTTTGTTAACCAGTCAACAAATCCACGTGTTTAACCCTACCCTCTTGAGGTCAACAAGGTAGTCGCGAACACTTCACTCTTCGCATGTCAGCAGAAGGGACAATTTCATGGTCCTGTTCAATAAAGCCATAAAAATGCTAGGTCAACCGCTGAACCACAAAAAAGTTTTTCAATCGCGTCCGCGTCAGAGCAATGTCCTCAAGAAAATGTCTAAAGTCGGTACCCCTGTGCCCCCATTGACCTTTGACGCCTGTGACGCCTCCAATTAGCACAGTGACTGGCTTTTCCCTACCATGAATGCTATAGCACCAGCCTCGACTATCACGAAGCTCTAGTCGAGCCGTTTAGATTTGTGCCGCAATTAATGCATCTTCCTTCCTGATACCTAAGTTAAGGAGTTGAATGTTCCCCCCTTGCTTTACACCGTCTTGACCTTTGACACCGTTTGACCCCCAGCTTGCGACAATCCCAACTGCGTTTTTGAACGATCCCCCCGATGGCCGATATCGTGACCGTCGTCCGAGCGCGTTAACGATTGTGCCCAACTGTTGACGTAGACGGGACCGGACGGCGACGGACAGCCACGGACGCAGCGCGAGCGGGACGGACGATCAAGCGATTTTCGCTCACAAGCTGCATCTGACACTATGTCAGATGACGGCTAAAAAACTAGGATTATTTAATTAATTAAATTATTCAATTTGCTATGGATGAATCCTGGCACGCTGTCCGATTTTGGCTACGGCGTTCACCTTACTGGCAATGACGTCGTGACGTGCGCGAGGCTGGGAAGAGAACGTGGGAATTCTGCCAAGTCATGAAGAAGAGAGACTATAGAGGGAGAGGAGCAGGAGAGAGAGAGAGGAGAGAGAGCAGGAGAGCGCAGAGAGGAGAGAGAGCCGAGAGAGACGCAGAGAGAGCCAGAGAGAGCCGCAGACGAGAGAGAGAGAGAGAGAGAGAGAGAGAGAGCGAGAGAGAGAGAGAGGAGCAGAGAGAGGACAGAGAGCGAGAGAGAGAAGAGAGAGAGACAGAGAGCGATGCACGGAAGGTGAGAGAGCGGCAGAGTAAGAGAGAGAGAGAGAGTAAGAGCGCGTGAGACCATGAGACATAAGAACAGCTACATTGCCGCCCCTGATCGAAATACAGTAGCAACGTTATAACTATATCTCACACACCCAAGCAGCATCTCTCTTGCTGTCCCACACAGCAGCAGACAACTGAAGGTAAAAACGAACCCAAACCAAACCCAAATTGAGCTTTAGAAGTTTAACTTGGCCACGAGCGTGACGCATACCTCTCAGCTCTCACGCGACTTTTTGGCATTATCGAAACTTGGCATCAACTATCCGGTAACCACCGAGACGAGTAAAATAACGAGATACAGTGAAATAGATAGCGCGTGAAAGTGTGCGCGCGCATGCGGACCCACCGTGACTGCGCTTAAAGAACAAGTGTGTACACTCTGGGGCGGAGGAACGGACGGCCAAGAAGTCGTTAGATCTCCAGATGGAAGGAGGCCCTGCGGCGGGGTGGAGGGTGGCGGCGAGAGTACAGAGAGTTAAACAGTCGTCAGAACTCTAGAATGGAAGGGGGTCCTGCCGCGGGGTGGGGGTGAGTACTGCGGGGGTGGGGGTAAAGGTTGTGTTGGGGGAGGGGGTTGTGTTGGCAGGCACTTAACAACCATAAAGACAGGGGTTCAGAGCAACTTTCCTCTCTTTCGTTCGCCGACGAAAAAACTCGAATCTCGACCTAATCGAAAACTAAGCGGAATAGCGCGAAAGCATGCAGGGGGCGCCACCAGGTCGGGCGGCGCGCGCAAACTCAAACGCAGACAAAGATAGCGAGTGAATTCGCGCGTGCACGAAGCAAACACCGACTAAAACACCTTTTATATCTCGGAACAATTAACGCTTTGCTCTCGAAGGAACGCCGTCGAAAAAGAACGAACCCCTTGTTGACTATATTATACTAAGACTATAAGGATTTTGGACTACACTCAAACACTATTTGTACAGCTGTAACACTGGTTACCAGACTAGTTAATTAGTATACTAATTGACTAATTATACAAGAGAAAGCCCTGTTAACTCTATATACTGACTGGGTACCACAGAAAAAAACTACTCACTACACCTACTGACTATGTGTTCAAGAAAACACCCCATGTTGACTCTATATACTAAGATTACAAGAACTTCATAAGACTACATCCAAGGACTCTTTGTACAAGATAGAAGACAGTATATTGAGGGACCTAGAATTATAGACTACATTTACTGACTATCTGTACAAGATAAAAAGATTTTCGAGGCTAATTATTCAGGCACTAATTGAACCCACCCATGCTGGCCAGGTGGCCGCCACTCCCACTCAGATTTCACTGCTAGGTCAAGTTTAGACGAGTTTATGTTATGTTATGTTAGGTTTTTCGCGCGCACGTGCAAAGCGGTCGACTCTACCGCACTTTGTTGCCAAGCATTGCCTTTTGGAACCTCGCGTCGCGACAGGATTGGCCAGACCTGCCTGTCAATCACTCCAGGGGGCGGGGTGATCATGCGAGGCGGGGAACGGATGATAGGATGAGTCATGATTGTCGTCGTCGTCGTCGTCATCGGTTACGGAACGCCCTTCTCTCTCTCGTGGAAAGCCTCCGCTTCCTTCCCGATGATAAAATATTTCGAACTCCTTTATACAATGATTTTCGAATATCGAAATAAATTTTTTTTTGGCGGCGAGGGCGTAAAACTTTTCCGCCCCGAACATCAATGGTATTGTTTACGGAGCGAGCGCAGGTGGTGCCCCCTAGGCGGCGGTGACGACAACGCGACCCCCACACGAGTCGTCCCGAGCGATTGAGGGAGGCAAACGCGCCCCTCCCCCCATAATACAACCTCCCCGAGCGCTCATACCGAACCCCGCCGCGCGCAGAAAGAACCGGAGGACGCCCTACCAGTCAAAACCTCCGCCTCCCGCGTACGGCGATGCCATACCCAACACGACACGGTTGTCACGGCAGACATCGTCGAGAGACCGACACAGAGGGCGCAGCGAGAAGGGTCCGCGTCGCCGAAGCCAGCAGAAATCGGCATCAGGATGGGCGGATGCTCGAATATTTTCGGCGTGGGGTTGGCGATGAGATCGGCCGTCGTCGTGTGGACCGCTAAGCGCTCGAAGACCTGCGCGGAAACAAGCGAACGTCGTTAGTGCGGTGAAACAAGTGAAACACGTAGAGTGAATGATGACATGAATAATGTGTTTACATAGAAATTTACATAGAATGTTTAAACAACACAAAAGAAGCACAAAAAAAGAATCGCGGCGCTTAACCGCACACGAAAATATTATATATATATATAATAACATATATATAATATATAAAGAAAAATTAATCAGAACAAAATAAATATAAAATGAAAGTGTCAATGACACTATAGGCTCACATTATATAGCATATCTCCATTATATTATACTCTTGATAATTATATACTCTTGATAATATATAAAACGTCAATTTTTGATTAGGCGAATATAAATATTTCAGATCTGAAAGAATGAAATCTGGGAGGCGAGAGATGGCGCTTACGAACTAAAATGATCGCATTGGTTGGTTTTTCGAGTATCACTCAAATAACAATAAAATATTTGACAGTCATAATACTGTAACGAAGAATCTAAAGAACCAACACATAAAAATACACGTATTATAGGTAGGTTTTGGTTAAACCAGTTACGATGGACATTTTTCTGTTATTTTGTCAAAAGGTACTATACTATACTAAAGAATCTTAATTATAACTTCTATTCATGCTTGATTGTTCTTTAGCCAATAAAATAAGAAATACTTCTATGTCAACAAATATGTACTACAAAAATCACACACCACACGAAATAAAACTGCAGCAAACACGGCAGTTTAAGAATGAATAAAAAGTAGGTTGAGCTGGCGTGCTCACAAAATAGGACGCGCACATCTCTCACATAAGGAAGTACACAACTATAGCAATTTGAAAACATGTTGGGATCAAACAAGTTCTCAAGCTATGCGTTGAATGTAGCCAATGTTTGACAGACAAGAACGGACGGACCGACCGGACGGGACGAACGAACGGACGACGCCCATGCAATAGCTCAGTAACTTGACGATGTCAAGGTGAGGAGCTAAAAATATCATAGGAAATATATATTAATATATATATATATTCATTAAATAAATATAATTTATAACGTGGCAGACAAAAGGCAACGAAAAGACAGACGCAGGGCGTGTAACAGGGGGGGTGGGGTAATCCAGGGGGTCTAGACGACACCCTGAACCAAGCAGCAGAAAATGCCTCTAAGGGGGTCTAATTCAACATTTTTTTCTGGGGGAGAGGCCGCCCCCGAACCCCACCTATACGCAGAAAGGTGCCCGCAAGTTTGGGTTACGAGTTAGAAGCAACTCCCCATGCTGGTATAAATCCTGTAAAGCCCCTGTTATGGTGGCGAAGGGGTACCATGAGATAGCGTAAACAAAATAGGGGTACGAGATAGTCACAAAAGGTTGGAGACCACTGCTCTAGAAAGTATCGCATCAGTTAAAGTTTGACAAACCAAATCATTCTATTTTCTATGTTTATTTTCTATATCAACATGGGTGCTTTTGTTTTGTAGCTAAAACGGCAAAAAATATATATAATAGATAGACCCCAAACCTTCGCAAGTTGGGGTTACGCGTGTATGACCGCCACCCGCCCACCCCGGGTACAAATCCTAAGTACACGCCCCTGGCAGAAAACAGACTGACAGCCACATACAGCACACAGACTCACGTTTTCATAAGCTGTTGTTCTGAAAGCGTTTAGCGCGACCGTGTACTCTCGTCAACTCCGCGTCATCGCGCCGAGTGGGTCTTATCGTAGAGGCTGACACGAGGACGTTGTGTTCTCCTGCGCACGCCAGGAAAACGACGTCACGTTTATAAACATTACCTCTGGGGCATACGAATGTCACTAAAACCGAACGCACGTTTTATTTCGAACACTTTTTTGTTCTTAGTCGATTTCTAACTAACGCACAAATTATTTTTAAGCACGTAATTTCTAACATTTATTATTACAGGTATGTCACCCACAATTTTTTGTTCAGGAATTCCATATTTATGACACCGAAAATTTCTAACCCGCATCAATTTACTCATAGGCATTCTATACCAATTCCCCCGATTTTTATCGCAAAATTCACGCGTTTTTTCGATATATTTCGCGCTGATTTTTATTAATCCCCCGAAATCCACATTTATTCTACACATTGACAGTTTCACATTGCTACACTTCAAACCTAAATTTACATTATTCAACTTTTTCCCGGCTTCTCAATCGAACTCCAAGACGAAGTAATCGCGCAAAAATTGTGACAATTTTAAACGAAATACGCATACCGGCAACGGGCATGCGCTGTGAACGGTTGCCATGGCGACAGCGCTCTCACTACCTTGCCCGTCTGCAAGATGACAGGATGCGTCTTGCAAACGAGTTCAGTGTGAGATAGGCCGACAAAGAGCTGCCGATGTACTGTATGTGATTATGCCACGTTGCTCATCAATAGACACCGAACCGACACCTGTGCAAGCAACACAACAGCATATTACGCCGCATCTCACACCTCACCGCGCACAAACCCAGGACTTTCACTGATCAATCCCAATAACCGATTGCTTCAAATAATCATATCATATAAAAAATAAATAAAGAAGAGAATAATAAGAAATATATATACTATATAGTATATATCGAAGAGCTAATAATACGATATTAGGTATTAATAGGTATTAATAGGCTATTAATTAATAGGTCTATTATTAGGCTCTAGATTATAATATATATATATATATAATAATATAGAATATATAAATAATGAACAATAAAATAAAAGAAATAATAATACATCGATATAAGATTGAAACAAATGAATGGCGTTAATCTTAACAACAGCCAAGAACAATCTCTAGCCGATCGTCGACACAGCGAGCCCCAGAAATCAATCGATCATGCCAAATCAAATATTGAACTCACGTGATGTCAGAGTTCTCGCAGCAGGGATGCAGGCTGACCATCTTCCCACTCCTGCTTGTGCACGGCTCCCACACCGGTCTAGGATGCGTCGTCGTGCCGCCGGCCTGCGCGACACTCCCAGCTGTGACGGACATCGCCAGCGTGTGATGCTAGTACTACACGCGCGGACAACACACACGCCAACAGCCACACGCAGTAGAAAACACGCAGTACGCAACACCCACACAGCTACAAAGTAGACACACTAAAACTGCAATAACAGCGAGCAGCAGTACCACACTAGGCAGCACGAGCAGCAGCAAATACTGGCCTAGTAAAAAAAATCACTAACACCAGGCGCAGTAACAGCAGCAGCACAGGCAGCAGCTGAGCAGCAGGCAGCAGTCACCAGGCACTTGTAAAAAAAAACAACAGCACACCAGCAGTAGTAGCAGCAGTAGTAGTAGCAGTAGTAGGCAGCAGCAGCAAGTGCTTTCATAATCGAGGATGCTCTCCTTTCTCTCTCATCTCTCATCTGTGCCTCTGCATGCTACTCTCTCATCTCTCTCTCATCTCTCTGCAGGTTCTCCTCGTCGTCGTCATCTCTCTCTCTCATCTTCTCTCTCTCTCTCTCTCTCTCTCTCAGCTACATCTCTCTCTCTTCTCTCTCTCTCTCCTCTCTCTTCTCCTCTCTCTGGTCACACCCTGATCATTCTCTCTCTCTCTCTCTGGCTCTCTACTCTCTCTCTCTCTCCTCTCTCTCTTCTCGTCATCCTCTCTCTCCTCTCGATCTTCTCCTCTCTCGTCCTGTCTCCTCAATCAAAATCTCTACATCTCTCTCTCTCCTCTCGGTCTCTCTCCTCATCGCTCTCTCTCTCTCTTCTCCTCCTCCTCTCTCTCATCATCTTCTGTCATCCGTTCAAATTCATCAAGATCTCCTCCGAAATCCGGCTACAACATCCCCTATAACAAGATCATCACTCTCACCCCTCTCTTGCTCGATTCTCAGATCATCATAAATCATCTACTAGGATCAACAAGATAAACTATCAAACCTCGTTCACTGCGCCCCTCGAACACTCAGGATACACATCCTTCCAGGGATCGATCAGGAAGCCCTAGTTGACAGTATCTCATCATAACGTGCGGTAAAACTACAGATCATCACACTCTCGTTTAATATCATCACTCGACACCTCTCTTAATCTACATCTCACTCTTCCACCTCTCTGCTCTCATCCCTCAATCTCTCTCCTCGATCTCGCTATCATCGTCTCATCACATTCTCTGNCCCGACAGGAACAACTCAAGGTCACCGTACTTCGCAACATTCCTGTGGGGAGAAAAACAAGAGAACATCTGTTATAAACTCATACGTAATCATGCATAAATATGAACTTTTAACTTTCCATAACAACATTCTATCTTCTATAACCTATCAATAATAATGATAATAACAGGATGGGAAATACAGTAGCGCTACAGTGTCACCTTAAATGCTGTGCCATAATTAGTTTTCGCGAGCCAGACACAAACAATCAGCAACTAATTACTCCACTAAATTCCACACTGCTCGTGACCTTTCCAAATCGACATTTCCAGCGTGTAACATTTCAACAGACGCGTGCGCAGAGAATGTTTCCTACTTGTGAGTTCTCACGGCTTTATAACACGCCATTACTTTTCTAGTTATCTAATTATCTAGTTTTCTAGCGTATCTTTTCTAGTTGCTGTCACCGCTGGAACGTACGTGTCTTTACAAGACGCCATTACTTTTCTAGTTATCTAATTGTCTAGTTTTCTAGCGTATCTTTTCTAGTTGCTGTCACCGCTGGACCGTACGTGTCTTTACAAGACGCCATTACTTTTCTAGTTATCTAATTATCTAGTTTTCTAGCGTATCTTTTCTAGTTGTGAGCTGTCACAGTTGGAGCGTCTTCGTCACCACAACGCAGCATTACGACAGTGACAGCCAGCAACTAGTGAGACGTTGTTAAACATACGTAGAGAGTGGGATTCTTCACTGTTCACTTGTTTACCGATTTATCATTAGAAACTGTCAGATCTAAGTGGCGCCCTCTCCACAACAATTAATCGCCGCTAGCAGAAACTATGACAAAAGTAAACAGTAACAATAACAGGCACCAGGTTGCGCCGCTGCGAATACTCACTGACTAGAGATATCCACCGGAACTGCGTCCTGGTACGCCGGCGGCGGCGGCGCCGCAACCGGAAAAGGGGGCGCCACCGTCGTCTCCGAGAGCGTACCCGTCGCCGCGGCAACCCTCTTCAATGACCCACGCCTCATCGACTGCCCTTCGGACAGAGGGGGCGCCACTCCATACGTAGGTGGCGCCACCGTCGTCTCCGAGAGCGTACCCGTCGCCGCGACAACCCTCTTCAACGACCCGCGCCTCATCGAATGCGCCTCGTCCGGTGGAGGGGGCGCCACTCCGTACGTAGGTGGCGCCTGCATCTCCGGGACCGTCCCCGTTTCTGCGGCAACCGCCTCAGCTTCCTCGTCCGGCGACTCGACGATGATCGACGGCGACCGCCGCTTCTCCGTTGCCGGGGGCGACGGTGGCCTCGGCATCTCCGCCTCGGGGGAGGGTGAGGGTGAGGGGGAGGAGAAGGCGGGGGGAGGGAGGGGCGTGGCGGGGGTCTCACGATCGGGACTCGGCTCCTGGATCATGATTTGGATTCCGTCTGGTTGAGCGAACGTTGCCACGGTGATGTCGCTGCCATGTGACGTGTAGTAAACCACTATCTACAGCAGAGAGAGAGAGAGACGATGATGATGATGATGATGATGATGACGAAGATGATGATGATGATGATGGTGATGATGATGATGATGATGATGATGATGAAAGAGAGAGAGAGACTACCTTTACTATACTATGTTATCAGGCTGTGTGCCTCCCTGCCTCTCCCTCCATGCCTCTTTCTCTCTCTGGCTCCCTGCATCCCTCCCTCCCTCCCTGCCTCTCTCCTTCCCTCCCCACCTCCCTCCCTACCTCCCTCACTCCTCCCTCTCCTCTCCCTCCCTCCTCCATTTTCCTCTCCCTCCCTCCCTCCCTCTCTCCCTGCTCCCTCCCGTACAGTTTCCCGCAGGACCTGTCGTTTGTGTGACTTACACGCTGGATAGTTCTGTGCTTAGGCCGTATATCTTGACTGGCCTTTCTCTCTTTCCCCTCCCTCCGCTCCCCTCCCTCCCTCCCTCCCTCCTTCCTCCCTCCACCTCCCTCCCTCTCACCTCCCTCCCTTTGCCTCCCTCCGGTGTGACTTACATTGTGGTAGTTCTGTGCGTAGGCCCTATATCTACTGCTTTCCCTGCCCTTCCCATCCCTTCCCTCCCTCCCTCACCTCCCTCCCTCTCCACCTCCCTCCTTGGCCTCCCTCCCGTGTGTGACTTACATTGCTGGTAGTTCTGTGCGTAGTGCTATATTCTAACTGCCTTCCCTCCCCTCCCTCCTCCCTCCCTCCTTCCCTCCCTCCCGTCCCTCCACCTCCCTCCCTCCCTTCCCTCCCTCCCTCCTCCCTCCTCCCTCCCTCCCTCCTCCTCCCTCCTCCGCCCCTTTTGTCTCTTTCCCGTGTTGTGACTTACACGCTGGTAGTTGCGTAGGCTTAGGCTATATCTATCTGCTTTTCCCTTCCTCCCTCGCCTCCCTCCCTCCCTCCCTCGCCTCCCCTCCCTTCCCTCGCCTCTTTTTTCTCCCTCCGTGTGCTGACTTACTACGGCTGGTAGTTCCCTGTGGTAAGGCCTATATCTAGCTGCTTTCCCTCCCTCGGCTCCCTCCCTCCCTCTCCACCTCCTCCCTGCCTTCCACTCCGTGTAGTGGACTTACACGCTGGGGTTTAGTTCTCGTGCGTAGGCTATATCTACTGCTTTCTCTCCCCCTCCCTGATCCCTTCCCTCCCTCTTCCACCTCCCTCCCTGCTCTCCCTCCCGTGTGTGACTTACATCGCTGGTAGTCGAGATGTGCGTAGGCTATATTTACTGCTTTCCCTCGACCTTCCCTCCCTCCCTCCCTCTCCATTTTCCCTCCCCTGCTTCCCTACCGTGGTTGCTGACTTACACGCTGGTAGTTCTGCCTGCGTAGGCTATATCTACTGCTTTCGTCTCCTTCCCTCCCTCCCCTCCCTCCCTAACCTCCCTCCCTGCCCTCCCTGCTCCCTCCGTGTGTGACTTACACGCTGGTAGCTTCTGCTGCGTAGCTAATATTCTAACTGCTTTCTCTTCTCTCCCCTCCCTCCCTCCCTCCCTCCCTCCCCTCCCTCCCTCTCTCCCTCCCTCCCTCCCTGCTCCCTCCCTCGCCTCCCCTCCTTCACCTCCCTCCCTCTCCACCTCCCTCCCGTGCCTCCCTCTGTAGTGTGACTTACAGGTTGTGGTAGTTCTGTGCGTATTAGCTGCCCCGGAGTAATAGGCCTATATACTACTGGCTTTCCCTCCTTCCCTGCCCTCCGCCCTCTCACACCTCCCTCACCTGGCCTCCCTCCAGTTGTAGTGACTTACATGCTTGGGCTATTTTGTGCGATAGGCTATATCTCTTGCTCTCTCTCTTTCCCCTCCCTTCTCTCACTCCTCTTCCCTCCTCCTCCCTCCCTCTTCTCCACCTCCTCCCTGTTCCCTCGCGTCGTGTGATTTTGCCTGGTTGGCGTAGGCCTAGTATCTACTGCTTTCTCTCTCTCCCTCCCTCCTTCACCTCCTCCCTCCCTCCTCCTTCACCTCTTCCTGTCTCACCTCCCTCCTGCCTCCTCCGTGTTTGTGACTTACATGCTGGTAGTTCTGTGCGTAGGCTATATCTACTGCTTTGCCCTACCTCCCTCCTTCCCCTTCCTCCCTCTCCCTCTCCACCTCCTCTTTCTCTTGTTTCCTCTCCGTGTGTGGGACTTTACATGCTGGCGTAGTTCTGTGCGTACCCTATTACTCTACTGCCTTTCTTCTCCTCTCCCCTCCCTCCCTCACTCCTCCCCTCCCTCCCCTCTCCCTCCTCCCTCTCACCTCCCTCCCCTGCCTCCCTCCTGTGTGTGACTGTGACATGCTGTATTTCTGTGGCGGGTAGGCGTTATCTACTGCTTTCCCTACCTCCTCCTCCCTCCCTTCCCTCCTCCCTCCCTCCCTCTCCAGCTCCCTTCCCTCCCCGCTTGCCTCCCTCCGCTGTGTGAGCTACATGGTGCTAGTTCTAGTGCGTAGGCTATATCTACTGCTTTCTGCCATCGAACGCGCGCGATAGCTGCCGGTATCAGCTCCTGCTTCTACGAAGGCCTTTGTCGTGAGAATGTGACCGCGGCTTGCTCTGCCCCCCTAGTGATACACACCTGCAATACAGGTACGCTACAGGTAAGCGGTCACTGATTACAGGTAGCTTGCTGCCCAGTGTAACACCTGCAACACAGGTATGCTACAGGTGGTCACTGATTACAGGTAGCTTGCTGCCCAGTGTAACACCTGCCAAACACAGGGTATGCCTACAGTCGGTCACTGCATTACAGGTAGCTTGCTGCCATGTGCAATAACACCTGCAACACAGGTATGCTACAGGTGGTCACTGATTACAGGTAGCTTGCTGCCAGTGTAACACCTGAACACAGGTATTCTTACAGTCGGATGCCGCGTCCAGGGGAGCGGTCACTGATTACAGGTGTATTGTTACTGATTACAAGTGATCTACAGGTAAACCATAGGTAAGCTAGAGGGGAAACAACCGTTAAGATTGAAGTTCAGGTAAACACACATCGATCGCTCTCGTAACGAAAACCACTCTCGCAAAACACAACAATCTCAAACAAAAACACTCAACAAAAAGTCACACCACAGAAGAGGGCTACACAACACAGACACAAGTTTGCTTTCAAACAGGACAAAATTTTTTTTTTTTACGCGGACGAAAGGGTTTTCCGTCGTCGTTGCCGCGGCGACGCGTACCGTCCATCCGCGCACGTCCTGTAGATTGGGATTCGCGATGTGGTCGAGCAGCATCTTCACGATGGAGACCCAGCCTTGCCGCGCCGCGTACATCAGTGGCGTCATCTTGTGTCTGAAACGGGAAACGAGTCACGATGTGGGCGAGGAGTTTGCGTGTGTTACCTCCAGGAGGCGCTGTGAGGTACTTGTTTTTTTAGTACGTGGACAAACGACGGGACGCATGGGCTAAGAATATTGTTCGGTGGTACCTAGGGTAGGAGTATGCTGATGCCTCAGAAAACAGCAAAGAGAAGTAGAAAAGGAAAGAAAAACAGATAAAATATATGACCTAAAAAATAAAAATTAAATGTAGTTATAAAAATCTAATTAATAAAGTAATAGAAGGAAATTTAAAGCAATTCAGGTGAGCTTCGAAGTGAAATAAATTCGGCGAAACGTCCTCAAACGAGGGCCGGCATCGCACGACAATCGAACGGCGAAACAAGTGAACGTGAATCGTGCTAGGTGGCGCTGGCGCTGCACTCACTTGTCGAAGGTGTTTACGTCGGCTCCTTTCTCCAGCAGCTTCTCTACGCAGACGAAGACATTACGCTCAGATCCCTTGTTGGAAGCGCAAGCAGCCATGAGTACGGTGAACTGATCTACACAAACACACGTGGTGGTCAGATGATGCATGCATGTATGTATAACAGTACATGTACGGATGGATACATGTACATGTATAGCAAGCAGTACATCTACGCATACATAACACACGTCAACTGATCTACACAAACACACGCGGTGGTCAGATGATGCATGCATGTATAACAGTACACGTACGGATGAATACATGTACATGTATAGCAAGCAGTACATCTACGCATATGATGGATGTATAATATACATAACACACGTCAACTGATCTACACAAACACACGTACGGACGGAGGAACGTACATATACATAACACACACGTACGGACGGAGGAACGTACATATACATAACACACACGTACGGACGGAGGAACGTACATATACATAACACACTCGTACGGACGGAGGAACGTACATATGTATAACACACTCGTACGGACGGAGGAACGTACATATGTATAACACACACGTACGGACGGAGGAACGTACATATACATAACACACACGTATGGACGGAGGAACGTACATATACATAACACACTCGTACGGACGGAGGAACGTACATATACATAACACACACGTACGGACGGAGGAACGTACATATACATAACACACTCGTACGGACAGAGGAACGTACATATACATAACACACATGTACGGACGGAGGAACGTACATATACATAACACACTCGTACGGACGGAGNCAATGTACATATACATAACACACTCGTACAGACGGAGGAACGTATATATATACATAACACACTCGTACAGACGGAGGAACGTACATATACATAACCCACACGTACGGACAGAGGAACGTACATATACATAACACACACGTACGGACAGAGGAACGTACATATACATAACACACACGTACGGACAGAGGAACGTACATATACATAACACACACGTACGGACACGTACATATGTATAACGCACACGTACGGTCAAATGTACATGTATAGCAGGTACACGTATGGATGATGGATGTATATACATAACACACGCTGCGGATGGACGTACATGTATATATATATACATAACACATGCTGCGGATGGACGTACATGTATATATATACATAACACATGCTGCGGATGGACGTACATGTATATATATACATAACACATGCTGCGGATGGACGTACATGTAT
>NW_014579166.1:5000-9382 GCF_000485595.1 Priapulus caudatus
TATGTCCATTGAATCGGAGTAGAACGTGACAAGAGCTAGGAAATAAATTCATAACAATAAGCGTCACATACTGATTCGGTACAGTTTTTAAAAACTCTGCCCTTGTCATTTATACCACAAGGTTACTGACTTACATGGGCATTGAAATTAGCCAAAATTTGACAGGACCAGCCCAATATTTTAAAAACAGGCCCTTTGGACAAATTGAACAAGGCCTATTACAAATACGAATTTGAATAGCCACCCTTAATTTTTGTTTCAAATTATCACAGTATAAAAAGTAATTAGCTTTGTGTTTAATTAGGCATACTCTGGTATTCCAGTATGTCATTGCTATCAGTGAGTTCCTACTTTTTGACAAGAATGCTGAACATGATTTACTTTTTAGTAAATCACATAAGTAAAAAACTAGTCTGAAAATTGGTAAATATTATTTGATTTAAAGGCAAGAAAAGGCAAAATTTTGCATAGGTCCAAATTGGACTGATTATAATGGGGGTTGAAACTGGCAAGTTTCGATGGGTTGAATTGCAAACCGCCGCAAATATGCCTAATTTCACCGCACTGGACTTACGAGATGGCTGATTTAAAGTGAGAATTCGCAAAAGTAAAATTTAAGATCTGTTGTCAATATCATAATTTTCGATAAGTTTTTTTTTTTACTTACTGTATTAATTGCTTGTGTATACAAATGGATTTTAACCATATGCAATACAATATATTCATATTGTATCAAAGTGATTGATACAAAATATTGATGTCTAGAACACTTACAAGTACTACTGTTTACTGTTCACATAAATAATTCAGTAACTTGAAATTTTATTGGGTAACTTATTAAGTTTGATTGTCTGTTGCCATTTAATGACAAGAAATAGCCGTTCACGTTAGAGTACAGAGTCTATTTTGTAGTCTCTTAGTCTATCAAGCTTATTTGGGGATTGTATTAGGCGCAGTGTAAGAACCATACATGTATGAGGGGCCAGCAGGCAGAGTGCCCGAGTAAATGTAAATTTGGCAGCTTTGTCTTTTTGTGCAGCTGTCCTCGTAATCTTGTCCCTGAAGAAACCTAATTATGTGTACTTGTCTTGGCCTACTATGTAGACGTAAGGTCAATGTCAACGGCAGAATATAGGCTATAACCACTTTGAGAGCTTAAGAATGTATTGGAATGGTCTTCGGGGCCCTGGATGTTTTTGTGTATCAAAGTCTATAAAGGCTCACAATGCGCATCCAAAACGGCTAATTCTCCAGTACCTAGACTAGCAAAATACTTCTGTCATGCATAATCACAGCTATCCTTTAGACATAAATAAAACTTAGTTGCTCCCATTTCACTGCGCGTTTGCTTAAACTGCACAAGAAAGAGGTGAAAAAAACTGGCATTCTGGCGCAAACGCCGACATGTTTGCCCAACAAAATAGCCTCAAAGTGGTGACATGACTGTCACAACTGGCCGATGTTTTTATCTTTGCTGCGCCCGTACCGCTGTACCCGCCGCACGCCGCTTGGCACGGGTTGCTTGGGGATTGGGGAAACTGTCACAACATCGGAGAATTTCAAACAACATTGAAGATATTTTCAAATACTCGTTTTTATAAGACAAGTGCAGTTGAAATGGATGAACTAGAGTTTATTTTGCCATAAGGTAGATGATTATGCCATGACACGAAGTATTTGGCTAGTCTAGACTGAGAAATTAGGCGTTGGATGCGCATTGTGAGCCTTTAATTATATCGAGTACTTCTTGACAGATAATGGGTTTTAGAAGTTGTCTTCACTTAAATTCTGTGGTTTCTGCGTTATTTAAGCATTCATCAGCGATTCCTACAACAATATGGCGTCGCCTGCAGAAACACCGGAGTAGGAGCTGATTGTGAACAGTAGGTTGGGCGAAGCTAGGTGGCAAGTCAGACACACTATTGATGAAGAGAGAGAGAGAGTGTGTGTGGTGTGTGTGTGTGTGCGTGCGTACGTGCACGCATGCGTGTGTGCTGTTATGTGAGGGTGGTGGGACAGGCTTGACCCTATAGCTGCTGCCAGTGATAATTTTTAAGGTGCTCTGATAAATCTTACAGAAGCTTATGAGTTAGGCTGAGAGGGTCTATAATGTCCCCCGGGTAAAATGCAGGAACGTAACCCTGGGTAAGCGGTCCGGTATACGTAACGTACCCTGGTACTGTATCTAATATGGCCGAACCGTACTCGTCTTACTCCAGCTATACATGAGTCTAGGAGTCGCCTACGCCTACTCCCTAAACCCGAACGACCGAACCCTAACCCTAATCGTCACCATCTAAACCTAACCCTAACAACTAACCATAAATCCAAATAGTGACCAGGGTACGTTCCGGTATATACCGGACCGTACCCAGTAGTTCCGACAGTAAACCCATGGGGAACATAGACCCTCATGAGCATGAGTTAGGTCATTCAGAAACCTGAGCACTGAATAGCGTGGCTAAATGACTAATGTAGAGAAGTGAAAATGCAATTTGCCATTGGCACCAACAGCCCAACAGTTCGGCCTATATACATATACTGATTGGCTGCGTACTCGTTAGGGTCTAAATGTCCCCTGACCTCAAGTGTTTGGACCTGGCTCGTTTAGCTATTTCTGACTACCTTAAACGCCTAACCCTATATAATATTATATATGATATGATGATATTATTATTATCACGAATATCCTAAACGAGCCATGTCAAAACAGAAGGTCCAGAGGGACATAGACGCTTATCTGCTATACTATTAATGATTATACATAATACAGCCCTCGTCTCACAACATATGAGCACAATAAAGTACTGCATGTAATGATTCACGATGAGTAGACGATTACGTAATTACCTTCACATATTTCGCAGGGATGTAGCCGACGGATTCGCCAGCTACGGTTCGCGCTCCCAACCACATCTTCCCGCTTCGCTCAGCCTCCGTCTCTAGCATTTCGAACAGGTCGCCCTTTTGAAATCCGAGCACATTTTCATTCTGTGGGACCTCCTGGTCACGCTCGTCGCTCCTTCGCGGAGGCTGAAAGTCTGAGATCGCTCGAAATATCTCCATGTATTGAATCGACGCACGGGGAAACACAGAGAGAACGGATAGATTTTTAACAATTTTTTCGAAAAATTAACGCAGAAGGTTTTGTTTACGTTCTGTGGCATTTGTGCTGCCATCTAACGATAAGATGTTCAAATTTGCCTCTTAGAATGTTCACTTGAAATCGACCATATGATCACAGAACAGATAGAGTTAACAGTCAATAAGAACACCACAAATTTGATATTATTCATTCACTGAATTTCACTCATAACCTCACAATGATTAGTTTTTAGACTCGGAAAGACTATGTCGAAGACGGAGTGAGACAATCACGATCAACAACGCGGATTGTAGCATAAAAGTTTCAATTTTACGGTTAAATGGACCCATGTTACATGTATATAATTGTATCATGTATGTACCGGTTTCTTGCACATTTTCGGTTAAAATAGGTTTAAAATACGCGAAATAAAAAAAATATTGTTAATTCATTATTATGATATTACATCTATTTTTACGAATGAAAGTGAGACGTTTATATCTTGGAATTAGTTCATCGGAATTCAGGGTACCAGACTATATATAATTTCACTTTTATGATAAATCCATGGCGACAACCTAAGGCACCTTCAATCAACTTGACCAGGGCAGCTAGGAGGGGGGTAGAGGGGGCGGTGGTACGGGAGAAGGGGGGACGGGAGACGGGAGAGGATGGGGCGGGAGACGGGAGAAAAGGGGGCGGAGAGCGGCAGGGGAAGGAGTGGGAGTAGGGAGGCCAGTGGGCGGGAGGATTGATAAAAAAAAAAAAGAGAGAGAGAGAGAGAGAGAGAGAGAGAGAGAGAGAGAGAGAGAGAGAGAAGAGTATACTAAGTAGAAAAAAATAAAATAAATCCATAGCACGAGAAATAAATACATGAGAAAATACATTGTACAAGACAAATACATTTATCACGCAAACTGGTGTGCATACACGCGCAGTTCGGGCGCAGAGGGGATATCATTGTCACGTCAAATAATATGACATCATCGCGCGGTAGAAATAATTCATATGCGCACATTGTATGTTATGTGTAACCGTAAAATGCATTATTAAAGATATTATAATACTCTAAAACGTAGAGTGGAATTCATATAATTACAGTACCTATACATAACAACATTTACTGGATAAGATTGGTAAAGGTTTGGCCGTGAAATTCCCATCCTACACTGGCGGCGGGTCCACATAGATACAATGTGCGCATATAAAATATTTCTACCGATAGATGGCGCGAAGATGTCATATTTGGTCAAAGACGCTGCTACATGATTGAAGAGGGGTACAGCTTAAGGAGGGG
>NW_014579166.1:10657-12815 GCF_000485595.1 Priapulus caudatus
TAAATGTAGCCTGCAGGTGGCCTCTCTAGGCAGGTGACTGCTATCACGCGGGTGGCTGCTCTATGCAGGTGGCTGTTACCGCGCGGCTGTGACCGTATCTTGCTATCTTCGTTGCAGGTTAGCGTAGTCGCGGACTCCGTAAACGTGTTCGCACTGTCGAACCTGCCACCGTTCAAGGTGCACGAGTGCAACCTGTCCACGGATCTCGAACAAAAGAACTCCATGGACGTGACGCTCTGCGTCGGTGATCATCAATTCCAAGCTCACAAAGACATCTTGTCAGCAGGTGGAACGCTCACTATCCAGCCAGGCCAGATTCGGCTCTGGTGGGACTCGAGCAAGCGAGCCGCAATTCGGCATAGGTCAGAGAATCCTGAACCTAACCACTGAGCCACCGAGCTAAGGAGATGATAACATAATCTCACCCCTCCTACTTATACTTCCGCTAACTTAATGTGAACAAAATAAACATACATATACATTTTAATATTTCCTATTCCGGTTCTGGTGGGACTCGAACTAACGAGCCACTACTCAGCATAGGACAGGTAAACCTGAACCTAACCCCTGAGACACCGAGCTAATGCGATGATAATATAATCTCACCGCTCATACTTATACTTCCGCTAACTCCATGTGAAAAAAATAAAGGCAGCCAAGGCCAGTGAGAGAAGCCAGCGGCAGTCTAGCTGTCTCCTTCACACTGACCTTGGCAGCCTTCTAGACTGCTATACACAGATATACTCTACAGACCTATACTGAAAACGTGAAACACAATGTAACCGCTTTATCACGTGCGACACTTTCAGCATCGACTTGCATATAACAAACTATTCTGTACAGTCCAGAGAGACATGATATCAAGAGCAGATAAAGAAGGTCTTTCTGCGCTACTTGATGATATCCTTCTTTGTCTGCTTTGATGATATCTTATATGTTGATCGCTAAGCCGCTGCGCGCGTGGATGAGACGCGCAGTTCCGCGGGATATGCGCAACGCGACCGCAGTGGGATGTTCAAGTATGAAGCGCTGTCCGCAGTGGAGACGTGCGCCAAATTCGAGGCCCGGCGCAATTTGCACAATAAGGATGACAGCCTGACCCGACTCAGCAACAGCTATACTGAGCGACTTCCCATCGCGTTGCACGTTCGGTGTTTCTCAGCAAGCGGTCGTGTCCTTATCACGTGTCCCAATCAGTAACATGCTGTGTTAGGCATTGATCGCCTTATACTCTATTCGCTATATACTCTATATACCTATATAATTTATTAATATAATACTTACTACTAATAATACTATTAATATAATACGCTATTATATAGTGCTTATATACTCTATTCGCTGATATCCGCTTTCTACGTTGCTCGTATAAATTCGGCAAAATGCGATTACTGACAGATACTGAGCATACATAATCCAGATCCACGTAAGTAATATAATATAGACAACACTCCGGATAACTCGCTATATCTGGGATTGCACAAACTGTCTGCCGAAAGCTAAAAAATAGTTTATTGAAGTAATGCTTTTATAGTCGAGAGCGGATACCCGAGCAGCTGGCTGCAAAGACAATTTCCACCCAGCGTATCGCCACTTCAAAGCGCCGTAGAGAACAACGCGTGTAGAGAGAGCAAATTGCGAATGAAGGCGGCGCATGCGCACCGGCAGCAGCAGTTAGGAGTCGTGACGACGTCTCTCAGCCTTGCTGTCGCGCGCACGTCGTCGCCGCCGCGTGGTGGCGGCAGATTCGTCCGTCGCCGGCAGGTGTTGCGCATACTGTGTGTAGGGTGGCGGGCACAGCTGCGGCAGTCCGTCGTGCCTGCAGGGTGGCGGAGGGCACCGTCGAACGCAGTTACACCTCGTCCACCGAAACACACGCGCACGTACGAACGCAGCGATCATATGCACGTGCTAACACGAACGCGCGCGGACGCACTCATGCGCATACGCACGCACTCACGCACATATGCACGCACGGACGGACGTACGCACGCACGCACGCACATATGCACGCACGGACGGACGTACGCACGCACGCACGCACATATGCACGCACGGACGGACGTACGCACGCACGGACGCGCCCACGCACATATGCACGCACGGACGGACGTACGCACGCACGGACGCGCCCACGCACATATGCACAGTCAGATGG
>NW_014579166.1:14578-15109 GCF_000485595.1 Priapulus caudatus
ACAAACCCACAAACCGACAAACAGTCAAACACACGCCGGTGAAAACATAACCTCCTGCCAACCCCTTTGGCGGAGGTAATGATACATATATAACGAATAACGTCTCACTTTCATTCGTAAAAATAGATGTAATAACTTCTTCGAGCAACTATTTGCTAGCGAGAGTGTTTCTCTCTGTGTCGCTGCTGCAGCGCCAGCCGTCACGTTCGCGACGTGTGTGTCGTGGGGCGTCGACCACTTCCGTACATTCGACGACCGCTTCTACGACTACAAGGGCGACTGCGCCGACGGTTACATCATGGCGCGTGACCCGGTAGAGGCGAGTCTGAGCCTGTCCGGCTCGTCGATGCATCTCTTCACTGTCTATCTGATGACAAGCAACTGCCAGACCCTGGAAGCGTGCGTCAAGGTAGGCACGTGCTGTGTGTGTGTGGGGGGGGGCGTGTGCGTGTGTGTGTGCGTGTGGGGGGGGGCTGTGTGTGTGTGCGCGCGCGTGTGTGTGTGTGCGTGTGGGGGGCGTGTGTGTGTGCG
>NW_014579166.1:15733-17603 GCF_000485595.1 Priapulus caudatus
TGTATATGTGTGTGTGTGTATGTATGTGTGTGTGCGTACGTGCGTGTGTGTGCGTGTGTGTATGTGTGCGTGTATGTATGTGTGTGTGCGCGCGCGTGTGTGTGTGCGTGTGTGTATGTGTGCGTGTATGTATGTGTGTGTGCGCGCGCCCGTGTGTGCGTGCGTGCGTGTGTGTGTGTGTGCGTGTGTGTATGTGTGCGTGTATGTATGTGTGTGTGTGCGCGCGCGTGTGTGCGTGCGTGCGTGTGTGTGTGCGTGTGTGTATGTGTGCGTGTATGTGTGTGTGTCTGTCAATCGCTGTGTCGTGTGCGCCGCGCGTCGTGTGTGTGTGTGTGTGTGTGTGTGCGTGTATGTATGTATTATATTGTGTATTATATATATAACATAACAGTACGCGACCGTCTACTGCTAGTAACGCGCGCATATTCGCATGTATTCTCCAGCCTATCAGCTCAGCATTCAGAGATCTGGAGAATACACATATCTAGAGACAGAAGTCGGTGTCCGACTTAAATGGAACGAGCACACCGTGTCCGTAACCGTAGAAGCTGTCGATTACTGGGACAGAACAGTTGGTCTCTGCGGCACGTTCAACGGAGACACCCAGGGTATGTGGCCCTACTTATCAAGCGCTGTGCATCGTGTCGTGCAATGAGAGAGAGAGAGAGAGAGAGAGAGGTTTTGGTGGAACGGAGGCATGTGAAACGAACGAGCGCGCTAACAGTACCTTATTATTGATGTATGTGATTTGTACCTTTTGTTTGTGCACCATATTATACACATAAGATGAATGTATGTGATGATCTCATGCAAAAAGAAAGCACGTGATAAAAACTATTGTGATAGCGATCAACTTCCTTGTCGTGAGGAAACTCGCTGTGTCAGGTTCATTGAGCAGACCAGTTATGGATGAAACAACAACGTCGACAATCGGGGAGGAAGTCAACATCATGTTTTGGTGGCGATGCACGCGATAACGCACGCACGCCCGCACGCACGCCCGCACGAACACATGCACGTATATACGACCATCCACGCGTACGCGCCCATTCGGTATATTATAATATTACTAGTACTACTGCAGTGTGTCGTAGTCATGACAAGGAGCTATCATTTGGCAATTTCAGATGATTTTCTTCTCTCGAGGAATGGCTACACGACCAACGCAGTGGAATTCGGCAACTCGTGGAAGGCGGACACGAACGTACGGTGCTACATGTGTAGTTTGCATCGCGCGGAGTTTGCAATTAACACCGGCTTTCGGAGAGATCCGGAGTCCGCTAGGCGTCGCAGCATTCGTGCACGCCAACAGTCCACCATATTGTTTCATCGCTAATTTTCGCTAATTTAATAGCTCAATGGCTTCGAGCGATATGCAGATCAGACACTCATGGGGTAGTGCATATAGAACTTGCTTTAATTATAGATTGACCAGCCTTCTACTGCATCGAAATTAAATTGGCAGTGCTGTCGCAGTGTCTGCGCCCTGACACCCTGTGTTCGGAACATTGTAGTCCTATACATCGCCGCGCTTATATCATTTATAATTGGGCAAAACAAGATTGAATATATGAGAGATATTCGCGATCGCTCTCCCTTTCGTTTTTTTCGCATGCAGTGTGTGAGTGTGTCTATCATCCTGCTTTGCAGTGCCCTGAGTCGGCAGTACCCGTGGATCGTTGCCTTGGTAACGACACCGTGCTTCTGGAAGGCAGGAATAAGTGCGGCTACGTGACCGCCAGTGGCTCCACCTTCGAACCTTGTTACAACGTCGTAAGTACAGTAGTCGTACTATCACGCACGCACGCACGCACGCACGCACGCACGCACGCACACACACACGCGCACACACACACGCGCACGCGCACGC
>NW_014579166.1:18033-19497 GCF_000485595.1 Priapulus caudatus
ACACACACACACACACACACACACACACACACACACACACACATACACTTAAGCTGGGTTTACACTACCGACTTTATGTTGGCGAATTGGCGATATCAACTTCGATATAGATATTCAAATCGATATAGTTGATATCTGAATCATTCAGAACTAGAGCACTCGGAGAGCACAGACCTCCCTCACTGTGAAAAATTTTATTAATTAATTAATTAATTAAGTGAAAAATTTAATTAATTAATTAATTAATGACATAATTAATTGGATCGGGATCACCACCAAAATCTCATCAATTCTAAGTTAGGCGATTTCTGACCTATCCTGAAAATTTTATGACAATCCGTCTATAACTTCTTCAGTTAGGCTGTACACAAACTCACAAACCCACAAACCAACAAACGCCGGTGAAAACATAACCTCCTGCCAACCCCTTGGCGAATGTAATGATTACTCCAAGCATAAACTTAATGTTGCGGTTCTGTTTCCCTTGTCACGCTCCAGGTCAGCCCACAGCTGGCGTACGATGCGTGCATGCATGACTTCTGCTACGGGGACAGCGGCGGAGAGATCGACGCTGTCTGCAGCAACTTTGAGTTCTACGCCATGCAGTGTACTGACCAGAACATCGTGCTGCAGTGGCGCACGCTCGACCTATGCCGTACGTACATCTCTGAATGTATCCAGTAACATCAAGAGCTAATAAACTGGTGTTTATTAGCGCTTGGTAACATCAATAGAACACTGTGTATATATTATTGTTGACATAAAAACTACGTGATGTGTCGAAATATAGTTTTAATTAGTATAATACTGTTACCGTTAATCGGAGGGAATATTTAGCAGCAATGCGAGATGCGTTGTCTGGCAACGCAAATATCGTATACGTACGATTTGATGCCTGACAACGCGAGTGACGCGTGCACTGTTGCCTGACAACGCGAGTGACGCGTGCACTGTTGCCTGACAACGCGAGTGACGCGTGCACCGCTGCCAGGCAACGCGAGTGACTCGTGCACTGCTGCCAGGCAACGCGAGTGACGCGTGCACTGCTGCCAGGCAACGCGAGTGGCGCGTGAAATGACGTACAAGTGACGTGGACATTGCTGTGTGGCAAGGTGAGTGACGAGTGCATTGTTCTATTCGCGCAGCCAAGACGTGCTCTGGTGGCAAGCGCTGGGATGAATGCAGCTCACAGTGCCACCTGTCATGCGCCAACCCGGATCCGGATATGCTGCTCGCCTGTCCGTACGAGTGCGTACCGGGATGCGAGTGTCCGTCTGGAACCGTCCTGGATGGCGACGTGTGCGTGCCCGTGGAGCAGTGTCCCTGCTTCTACCAGAAACAACGCTACGATGGTGGTAGCACCATATCATACAGATGCAACGACTGGTTAGTATCTATCTATCTATCTATCTATCTATCTATCTATCTATCTATCTATCTATCTATCTATCTATCTATCTATCT
>NW_014579166.1:19515-23286 GCF_000485595.1 Priapulus caudatus
ATGTGGTCATCGCGCTACACAGCTGAATAATTAAACATGAGTTGGCTATATTATATATATATAGGTACTTGTACCAATTTCGCAGTTGTACAACCGACAATCGGCATGCAGTGTAAACGCAAAAGTCGCGCGAAAACTGTTTAATAACAACTCGTTTGCGTGATTCGAACCTTTTCTATTTTCGCAATTCGGTGTTTGCGAATTGTACAGGTTTTTTGTACAGCTTTAAACATCTGTTAAAGAGGTTGGTAGAAAGCAGAAAAAACGCCAATTTACCCGCATAGAGTCAGTAGTGACGTCAGTCGGTTGCGATGTCGGTGTGCTGCGCTTTTGATCATTTCATGTAAAAAGGCGCAATACAAATAAATAAAATAACAATAATAATAATAATAATAATAAGGTTTTGAGAAGAACCGTAAGGAACTCCCTGGCCACCAACACTGTCCAAGAAGTGCAGAAAATCGCACTACTGGGAACAGCACACATCCTGCGAAAAATTCTGGATTGAATCCCTATGTGCCAGGTTGGGACACGGTCAATTCAGAAGCCACCGGCTAATGCCGTGATCCACTTTAGAAATAATAATAATAATAATAATAATAATCATAGTGTAAACCCAGCTTAACGCTCCCGTTTCGACTTCCCTGTAGCATCTGCCGTAACGGCATGTGGGAGTGCACGTCGGAGTTGTGCGCGTCCACGTGTTCCGTGCTTGGCGGCCCGCACATCATCACCTTCGATAACATGGAGTACGAGTTCCCGGGCTCCGGATGCGAGTACGTACTGGTCGAGTCTGCCGACGTGACGACGACCAACGAGCACAAGCTTCGCGTCAGCTACCTGCCGGCGGTGTGCGACGGTACTACGCTGTGTACGGCGACCGTGTACGTGCACGCGCTGAGCACCATCGTCGAGCTGATTCACGGGGTAAGTTGCTACTACCTGTTACCACCCTCCCCCTAACCCACCCCGGGCTGTGGTACAAGGGGGAGGCTGCTACCCCCCCCCACCTTGCAGGGTGGGATACACAGCGTTAGAGTTGCTACCACCTCCCCTAATCCACCCCGGGCTGTGATTCATGGGGTAAGCTGTTACCACCTCCTCCAATCCACCCATTAGTGTTGAAGTGGTTAGGTCGAGTGTAGTGACACGAGAAGAAGAAGAAGAAGAAGAAGAAGAAGAAGAAGAAGAAGAAGAAGCCTGGGTACATGACTAACAAACTAACTCCAAGCTTCTGTCCCACAGGGTATCGTGTCAGTGAATGGCGCCAGCGTCACGCTGCCGTACAAGAACCAGGATGTCGTTATCAAGCAAGTATCGACGCTCATGGTAGTCGTGGAAGGCTTCGGTTTCACGGTGATGTTTGACCGCTTCTCGCGCACTTACATTACCCTCACACCCTACTACGCAACTAACTCGGTAAGCATCGTCCCGTCAGCCACCCCCACGCTCCTCGCCTCGCACTAAATTGCTTTCCATTGTTTTGGCAGCGTATAAGCACGTATTTGATAACAGCATTAGAGGAATATTAATGAGCTAATAATACTAAGAATAATGTGTTTGTGAATAATGTAATAATGTAATTAAGCTCTTGGAAATATGGAACTTACCCCCCCCCCTCCTCCCCCGACCCCACTGTCGCTAACGCTCGCGGCGCCCTCTATCGTAGGTGCGAGGTCTATGCGGCACGTACAACTACAACAAGAACGACGACTTCACGACGCCGGACGGCGACGTCAAGGTCAACTTGGTCGAGTTTACGCAAAGCTACAAGGTCACGCAGTGTACGAGCGACACCGTGTCCGAACTGATGGACCCGTGCGATGTCAATCTACAGGTAATAATAATTATATATTGATCTACAGGTAAGCAAATAATTACTCCCTCGTCGCTACGTGCACGAACGCTTGCTGCTGTCACGCTGGCACAGGAAAACAACTGACAATAAACAACATAAACAATAAATAACGACAAAAAACGGTGTTAAACACCAGGTGGCGACGCTAGAGGCCGAACTGTCTGATCATCCCTGCTTAGATTAACTTTAATGATCCATCTGCGTTCAACATAATATGCTGACATAGATTTCAACAGAAAGAAAAACTTTTCATCTTGATAATTTCACGCCGATTTTAACCACCAGGTGGCGACCAAAGCAGCGGAACTCTGTCCCGTCATTACGGATCCTTCCGGCCCGTTCGCCGCCTGCCACCAGGCGGTCGACAAGGCGTTCTACTACGGCATGTGTCGTCACGACATGTGCTCGTACGACACGCAGCTGATGATGCACGGCATGTGCAACGCCGTCGCATCGTACGCGTACGCGTGCGCGACCAAGGAGGCGGCCGTGGACTGGACGAACGACGCGGCGGCCGCTAACATGACGCTCATATGCCGTAAGCAACGCCAGCTGTTGTCGCTGCCGCGCATTAAAGAAATAATTTCGTAATTTTTTCAAATTCATTATTAATATATATGGTGAGTTTGTATACCACAGAATGCATCTGCAGGGTTAACGCTCAATCCGAAAAAAATATAGCAAAATATAGTCTCACCTAACAGCGGATATATTACTGATTACACCAACTTGAAAAACACTAAGATTTTATGCGGTTATAGCATAGAAAATTGGATATGAACACATCGTAACGTGAGCTACGAAAGAGAGGGAAAATAGAGAGAACGCGCGAATCAAAGAGAGAGAAAAAATAAAGAGAAGGCGCGATTGAAAGAGAGAAAAAAATAGAGAGAACGTGCGATTGAAAGAGAGAAAAAAATAGAGAGAACGCGCGATTGAAAAAGAAAAAAAAATAGAGAGAACGCGCGATTGAAAGCGAGGTACCATAACCCATTGTGTAGCCAGTTAACATCACCACGATTTATTTCGCAGACGACTACACGTATTGTCACGATAGCAACGAGATCTACTCCGACTGTCACTCCACCTGCGCGCGCACGTGTCGCGGACTTGTCGTAGAGAGTTTTTGCTCGTCGTCTGGCTGCGTGCAGGGATGCGCCTGTCCTGCAGGCATGCTGCACAATGAACACGGCACGTGCGTCTACACGGACGACTGCCCCTGCTACGAGCAAGGCACGCAGATCTCGCACGCTCCTGGCACCGAGGTCATCCGCGGCTGTCAAAATTGGTAGGTATACCACAGTGGGAAATAATTTTCCATTGGCGGCCATACTTTCGGCGAAAAAAAATTCCCATAAATCAACAGTTTGTGAAAGTTTTTTTTTTGAGAAATCACAATGCCATCCTCTGAATTCACCATAATTATATGTTGTTAACTCGAGAATTTTTCCATAATTTTTTCTGTAAACAAGGCACACACACACGCGAGATGGCCACTTTGCAATGAGATTTTACGTGAAAAAGTAAGCTTTGTTTGAGAATTTCCCGGCCGCCCCAGCAACGCACACCGGACGAGCCACTTACACTATCGGATTCAGCAAAGATTCGAGTTTCTGAAATTAACAATTGCGAAGAGTTCTACCCCTTTATACTGGGAAATAAAAAATTCAAGTGCACGCATACACCGAAAAACTATCTCATTCTTGACCTGTCCCAGCGCTCCTTGGCTGATTTCCCAACGTAATACCTGATAGGTTTGCTGTATAGTCACCAAATACTACTCCCTATACAGTCATATATTTCACAATATTTGAAACAAAGAATAATACGATATTCCGTTATACACACTAGATCGTTCATGTTTTGAAAGATCAAAGCGCTAGGACGTATAACGGAATGTCGGATTATTCTTT
>NW_014579166.1:23311-29163 GCF_000485595.1 Priapulus caudatus
ATGACATTGGGTATACTTGGTGTACATGGCGTATGGTCGATATGTAGGGGGTATACAGGGTGTATACTTGTTGTAATTGGTTGCACCAGGCCGTAAATACTTGGTGTACGATACTTGTGTCTAAATCTGAACAGAATTTCAGCGCCCGTTGATACATTGGGTAGTACTTGGCGTACATTGGCGTATGGTCGATATGTAGGGGGTATACAGGGTGTATACTTTGTTGTAATTTGGTGCACGGAGCAGTTCAAATACCCCCTAACTTGGTGTACGATACTGGTGTCTAAATCTGACGATATTCCCACCGTTGATACATTGGGTATACTTAAGGTGTACATGGCGTATGGTCGCTATGTAGGGGGATATACAGGGTGTATACTTGTTGGTACATTCGTGCACAGCTCATACACTTGTGCTAACACGTACGCAGACAACTTACGTGGTATAAAAATCTGAACGATATTTCACGCGTTGATTATCAACTTGGGGTATACTTGGTGTACACACTACGGACGTACATGGCTACATCACTAGCGAGGGTATACAGGGTGTATACTTTGTTGTAGATTGGTGGCCACGACGGCAATAATACTTGGTGTACGATACTTGGTGTCTACCATCTGACGATATTTCACCGTTGATACATTTGGGTATACTTGGTGTAACATGGGCGTATGGTCGGAATATGTAGGGCGGGTATACAGGGTGTACATACTTGTTGTAATTGGTGCACAGGGCGTAAATACTTGGTGTACGATACTTGGTGTCTAAATCTGACGAATTTCACCGTCTGAACTAAACACTTAGAGGTATACTCTGGATGTCACACAGCATGGCGTAAATGGTGCAAGTGATGTAGGGGGTATACAGGTATCATACTCTGTTGTAGATTCGGTGCACAGGGCGTATTAACTTGGTGTAGAATACTTGGTGTACTAAAATCTGACGATCATTTCACCGTTGATACCATTGGGTGTATACTTGGTGTACATGGCGTATCGGTCGCATATGTAGGGGGTATACAGGGTGTCACATAACTTGTTGTATTGGTGCAGCAGGGCGTACTATTGGTGTAACGATACTTGCGTGTCCTAAATCCTGACGGATAATTTCAGCCCGTTGGTACATTGGGTATACACATCTTGGCATCGTACGCCATGGCGTAATGGTCGAGTGTCAGGGGGGCGCGAGAGTAAATACCACAGGGTGTATACTTGTTGTAATCACAGCTTCTAGCACACAAGCGACCCACCAGCAATAACTTGGTGTAGCGATACTGGTGTCCTAAATCTGACGATATTTCACAGTTGCGATACAGTTGGGTATACTTGGTGTACACAGTGGCGTATGGCGATATGTAGGGGGTATAGCAGGGTGTATAACTGGGTTGTAACTTGGTGCACAGGGCGTATACTTGGTGTACGATACTTGGTGTGCTAAAATTCGCAACACACGATCACTATCGACTCACAACCCAGCAATCACACACACTCGTGGGTCTACACAACTTGGTGTACATGCGTATGGACGCATATGTACGGGGGTATACCAGGGTGTAGACTTGTTGCTAATTGGTGCACAGGCGTAATACTTCGTGAGTCACACACGATACTTGGTGTCTACAATACTGACGATCTTCAGCCGTTGATACATTGCGTATACTTGGTGTACATCAGGCGTATGATCGATATGTCAGGGGGTATACAGGGTGTATACTTGGTAACACAATTGGTGCAGCAGAGCGTACACACCTATGTGTAACGCCGTAGGTACGTGCGAGCGTCATCACACACACTATCGACGAATCACACAACACTCGTTTGAATCACCACATCGAGCTAAATCAACTTAGGTGTACACTGACGGAGCGTCATGTCGATATGTAGGGGGTATAGCAGGTGTATACTTGTTGTAAATTGTGGCACGAGGCACACACACACACACACACACACACACACACCACAGGCGTAATACTTGGTGTACGATACTTGGTGTCTAATATCTGAAAATATTCAACCAGCGCGTATCATCACTACATTGGTATACTCACGAGAGCACACACAGCGGTCACTAGCCGAACATATGTACAGTGCGCAGCTATAATACAGGCGAACAGCATCACACTATGCGAGCACTCCTAGTAATTCGGTGCACAGGGCGTATACTTGGTGTAGCGGATACTTGGTGTCCACACACACCACTAGCAACGGATATTTCACCGATTGAACACTTGGGTATACTTCTGGTGTACCATGGCGTATGGTCGATATTAGGGGGCACAACGAGCACACAGGCGCAGGTAGTACTTGTTGTAATTGGTCGCACACCAGGCAGTCAATAGCCACTTGAGTCGTACCAGATAACTTGGTTCTAAATCTGACGATATTTCACCCGATCTGCACTACATTGGAGCTACTACGCCCGACACCATCGATGTACACACATCGCGAGCACTATCGCAAACGATCCTGCTCACGAGGGAGTACATATCAGGTGTATACCTTATCGAGGTTGTACATCTGGGTCAGCACACGGGCGTATACCTTGGTGTAGACCGACACACTGGTGATCACATACCAATCCACAACGAATATTTCACAGCCGTTGAACATTGGGTATACTTGGTGTCACATGGCGTCTGGTCGATATGTAGGGGTATCAGCAGGTGTATACTTGTTGTAGAATTGGTGCACCAGGGCGTATACTTTGGTGTACGATAACTTTGCGTGTCTAATCGCTCGACGACTACTGCTTGTGCCACCGTTAGATTACAATCTTACGGATATCAGCTTCCGGATCGTAACAGCGCATTACCACACACGCACACGCACATAGGGCGTACTGGTTCCGATATGTAGGGGGTATACAGGTGTATACCTTGTTGTAATTAGGTGCAGCAGGCGCGTATAGCTTTGGTGTAGCGAATACTTGTGTCTGAAAAATCTGACGATATTATCACCGTTGATACATTGGGTATGACTTGTGTACATGGGCGTATGGTCGATATGTAGGGGGGTATACAGGGTGTCAAATTGTTTGTAATTGGTGCACAGGGCGTATACGTGGTGTAGATAACTCTGGTTGTCTAAATCTGACAATTATTTCAACACCGTGTGACTACAATTGGGTATACTTGGTGTACGATGCGTATGGTCCGATCAGCAAAGCACGAGAAGGCTAAGCAGGGTGTATACCATTCTCTCGTAGCACGACGCAAGCACCACACAGGCGGTATACTTGGTGTACGATACTTGGTGTCTAAAATCTGACCATATTTCACCGGTTTTGATGGACACGCACGCACACGACTGCACTAGCACACACTAACTACTCAGCTGCTATCAACACACATGCGTACTGGTCGATATGTAAGGGGGTATACAGGGTGTCATACTTGTGTAAATTGGTGCACAGCGGCGTATACTTGGTGTAACGATACTTGGTGTCTAAATCTGACATTTTCACCGTTGATACATTGTAACTTGGTGTACAGCCGACGTACATGGTCGATCATGTAGCGACAGGGTATAGCAGCGAGCTAGGTCACATACACTTGAGTTGCTAAATCTACACACAGGTGTGGGCACTAGGCGTATACTTTGGTGTACGATACTTGGTGTCTAACATCTGACGATATTCACGACGTTGAATCACTTGGGTATGATCCTTGGTGTACATGGCGATACTGGTCACGATATGTAGAGGGTTATACAGGGTGTCTAACTTGTTGTACACACACAATCGATGGCACAAGTCGAGGCGCGCGTATGTCGATTATATAACTTAGTTAATAGTTACGACAATAAATCGGTCTGTAGTACATAAATAATCTGAAATATCAACTTATCAGTTAATCTAACAGCGTTGATTAAGTACATTGGTAGTATTAATATACTTATTGGGTGTACCAACCACTTTGGAGTTAAATATTGAGAGTTCGAAACATCTTGATAAATGGGGCCACTATTACAGGGTGTAATACCTTTGTTTGAACCAGTAAGTCATACGAACCAGGCTATCACTTATCCTCGACCCCACCCTCCTACCCTATCACCAATACTCGACCCCACCCTCCTACTCAACGAAGAACCCGCGACCCCACTCCACTACCCCCAACCAGCTAGCTCGAATATTAATTTAACATTAAGTAATTAATAATGAATTAATTAATAATGTAATGTAATCTAAACATTAATATAAATTTGATTATATCATTGCTGTCTGTAGCAATCACTAGCAATCGCAGAATGTCGCCAATGCAATGTCTACCGACGTTTGGGAAATCCCGTATTATTCAGAAAACCGGTATATTTGGTATCTGAGCAACCACAGCTAGTACCATCACGACTCTCTGACATGCCTTCTGACTACGTACACGATACGGTCGTGCACTGATTCGCCACTTACGGACTAACTGACTAACTAACTAACTAACTAACTAACTAACTAACTAACTAACTAACTAACTAACTAGCTAACTAACTAACTAACTAACTGACTAAATGACTAACTTACTAACTTACTAACTTACTAACTGACTAACTAACTAACTAACTAACTGACTAACTGACTAACTGACTAACTAACTAACTAACTAACTGACTAACTGACTAACTAACTAAATGAGTAATTGACTAAATGATCGTTTCGTCGTATTTCAGGGCATCAATTGCATCGAGCCAAAGATGTGTCCGTGTATCCACGGTAGTAAGATCTACGCACCAGGGGAAAGCAGATCCGATAGATGCAACACATGGTAAGCTCATCCCTCGCAACTGGATGCAGCGACGCATTGGGAAGTTGTCACGGGTGACCGACGCTCCAGTTCGTCTGCTGGCTGTGTTAGATGAGATTTTTTTAGATTTTAGATTTTTTTATGTTAGATTTTTTTTCGTTTGTTGGCTATGTTAGATTTTTTAATGTTAGTTTTTTATCGTTTGTTGGCTATGTTTAGATGGCACGCTGCCAGATATAGAAGGACAGATGGTGGCTACCAATAAATTCAACGCTCGCGAATAGAGAACGCTACGTGATAATATTAGGAGTGAATAATAACAGATGATCTATTATTAATCATATATAATTAATCTATTATATATTAATCTATTAATTTATTAATATCTATACAATCTAATAATATATTAATCTATTATAATTCACTTCTGATGATATGACGTCTGACACTCAACCACGTCAATTACTCCCAGCTCACGTCTCAGTGTATTGCACCTGAATCGTATCTCGCTCTGTTGTACTGAGCTTCCAGTTAAACCTACAGCTGTCAGCTCAGTACTAGGCAGAACCGTAGCCTCTGGGAAGGGGGCAAGGGGGACAGCAGCCCTCCTTGATTTTAGAGCAAAATAAAAAAATAAGCTTAGCAAATAATCGTAAATAACCCTAACGTGATTTTTCTTGTCACTTATCCGTGAAAGCCTTGTCTCAGACCCACCCCTACCACACTATGAACGTCGATCAAGAGCTGCGCCCGTCGCTCATCATTACACAGTTGAGTCATGACATTTTGCCGCCCCCTAGGAATTTGCTTAGCCTACGGCCCTGCTAGGTGTCTTAGCGGCCGACCTAAGTCCATCGTGGTCAGCATCATGGGTGAGATATCACGTAGGCGAATCGATCAACATCAAGAACAACAGAAAGTTAACAGCCCTGTTATCTCGTCATGATATTATTTGTTCGTTTCAGCGTGTGCCAAGGTTCCAGACAATGGATATGTACTCAGCAAGTTTGTCAAGGTAGGCCTGAAAATGCTAGCAAATATATATATATATATATATATATATATATATAGAGAGAGAGAGAGAGTATATATATATATATATATATATATATATATA
>NW_014579166.1:29188-30611 GCF_000485595.1 Priapulus caudatus
CTCTCTCTCTCTCTCTCTCTCTCTCTCTCTCTCTCTCTCTATCCGTCAGTCCTACTCTTATTTCATCTTACTGCCTCTCTCCTAACGAAAACACTAGATTTATCATTTAGCCGAATAGAGCGTTAATTCTCACATCTATACCCCGTCTACCCGTTCCACAGCAGAGACCGGTTGCCTAGATACCAGACAGTTTAACTGCGGCGGACGAGGATTCTGCATTCCACTGCCGCTACTCTGTGATAGACATGACGACTGCGGCGATATGTCAGACGAGCAAGACTGCGGTGAGTCATCAATCATCGAGGCTGGGACGTGTGGGAGAGCACGCGTGATTGACAGCGCGGCAGTAAAACAACTGTCGTATCACATATATATATATATATATATAAAATATATATATATATATATATATATATATATATATATATATATAATAAATATGTTAATACATAGAAATGTTATAATAATATTATAGATGACTAGCTTGCAGCGATAGCACCAACATAAAAGTTTACTCTTAACGAGGAAATCGGCTATAAAGGGGTTATATTAGAATCTTTTCATTGACGTATTTTTTACACTCGCGTCTTCTGCGCATCTGTATTTTTTCTCGCCGTGACAATGATAGGTGACAGTTAATGACATCGCCATCACGATCCCGAAATACTACGACAACGGGCTTAACATCACGCAGGCTGGATTCTTCGTGTTTGTCAACACTCCATTCGGCCTTACAGTGAAATGGGACGGAGGTATACACGTGCGAGCTCGACGTAGTCCACCAGTAGATGTAACTAGGAAAATTGCTGCTGCTGCTGCTGCTCCTCTTGCTCCTCCTCCTGCTCCTCCTCCTCCTCCTCCTCCTCCTCCTCCTCCTCCTCCTCCTCCTCCTCTAACAGCCAGTTAGCCAGTCAGCCGTCATGTTAGTTTATGTTAGCTTTTTTTTATCATTGTGCTTATAATAATTATTGCATCAGCGCATTAAAAGTGTCCTGATTTTCATCGATTGAGTAATAATACTAATGTAGTGCTTTAATAGAATGCTTCTCGTAAAAAAGTCATTCTTACTGTTTCGGTGCGTGCGTGCCTGTGTTTGTGCGCGTGCTTTGGTGTGTGCGTGTGTGCGGGCGTGTGCGTGTGTTCGTGCGCGTGTGTGTGTGCGGGCGTGTGTGAGTGCGTGTGCGCGTGTGTGCGTGTGCGTGCGCGTGCGTGCGTGTGTGCGGACGTGTGCGTGTGTTCGTGCGCGTGTGTGTGTGCGGGCGTGTGTGAGAGAGAGTGCGCGTGTGTGCGTGTGCGTGCGCGTGCGTGCGTGTGTGCGGGCGTGTGCGTGTGTTCGTGCGCGTGTGTGTGTGCGGGCGTGTGTGAGTGAGTGTGCGCGTGTGTGCGTGTGCGTGCGCGTGCGTGCGTGTGTGCGGGCGTGTGC
>NW_014579166.1:30621-32601 GCF_000485595.1 Priapulus caudatus
TTATATATATATATCATATATTTCCACTGTGTTCCCACAGCCACGCGCATGCACATTCTTCTGGACAAGTACCACATGGGCTCGGTGGCCGGCATGTGCGGTAACTACGACGGCTTCAGCGACAACGACCTCACAAAGTCAGACGGACTCATCGTCAGCGATGTCTATGACTTTGGCAGCTCGTGGAAGGTGTCGGCATCGTGCGCCGACACCAGCGCCTCCAACGTCAGCGATCCATGCGCCGCCGAGGTTAGTCAGCGCCATCTTGTGGTCCGAATCAGAAAATATTACATGTAGTTATTCTCCTGGGCGTCTTTTGAGAAGTACCTATATGTAGGCGATGCTAAAATGAGGTTGAAAGCCCTAAAGGGGGTTACTGTTAAACGTTGGAGCCATAATGAATATTGAATTAAAGATCATGACAATGGTTAGACAGAATGAGAACAATACTAAATTACAAGAAACCTACGGTTCTTAGAAGATTCCAGAGAATTTAGAGGTGATACGTAACTATATATGCATCAGGTGGATAGTAGAAAGAGTAGAATTTGGTATCACACATCGTTGAAGAGAAATTCGTTGTGTGTATCACTCAGGGAGGCATCAGAGAGGCGTGGTCGTTCAGAGCGTGCAACTTTATCTTTGACGACATCTTCGCTGACTGTCGCGAGGAACTGGGTCAGGTCATGGTGGAGAGATCTCACGAGATATGCGTCTATGATTCCTGCGGGTAATAAAGCTGTGTATACACTACCGACTTTATGTTGGCGAATTGGACCAACTTCCCAACTATACAACCGACAATCGGCAGTGTAAACGCAAGAGTTGCGCGACCAACCGATCGATAGCAACTAGTTGGGCGATTAGAACATGTTCTATTTTCGCCAACTCGGTGTTGCCGATATGCGGAATTGGTCCAACTCGCAAATTCGCCAACACAAAGTCGGCAGTAGAAACCCAGCTTAAGACTGTCTATTTCAAACAGTTTTGGCTTCATGCAGTCGGTGCAGTGTTTAGAGCTAATATATGCATGCTGGGAGCAGATAGTTACTTATAGTTAGTTATCCCTCGTAGGGGCCAAGATATGGTGCATAAGGCAGTGGCAAGAGATCTCTAACGTCATCGGTCCGCTGCTACTGGCCTCAGCGTGTCCAATGAGCTCATAATTTACACCCTGTTGTCACGTTCAGTAATGTAGCTGATGCTTATGTTTTCTACCACCAGGTGTCAGTAGTAGTATCACCACGGCCATAATGTAATGCAATGCAGAATAAATATTGTCAACTTCATCTACAATCATCTGCTTATATATATTCACCATAATGACCACCAGAAGACGCTACACCTGTGAGATTACCTAATACGCATGTACATTTGCACTGTCACAGCTGTAACCGAGGAGGCGACTGCGAGTGTCTCTGCACAGCTCTAGCTGCCTTTGGAGACTCATGTTCATCAGTCGGTGTTCCCGTACAGTGGCGCAGCCAAGCCAACTGCCGTAAGTACAGTCACACCTGTGTAGAACGGTCAATCAATGCCAACAGCCAAACGTATCCTTCGTAGACAGGGCTCTGTTCTATAGAGAGGCAGATTAACTTTATAAGTGTATAATATGCACTATATTATATTAACACATAGTGATACATGTATTATCAGGAGTGTATCAAAATTTTGATACACTCCTGGTATTATGTAATACATATAATATATACATGCACACATAACGCATACATGTATGTAAGAAGTACTAAATATGCAATTTATAGGCACTGCTATTTCTGTGCGTTCTATGGAGGTGCCTCTATAATAAAGGGTTGGTTGTGTAGGGTAGACTATATGCACATTGTTCTCAGCGATTCGTGAACCATACGCAGTGCACGAGGCATTAGCGTTCAGTATTAGACACCGCTCGTTGGGACGAGGGCCTCCATCGCAATGTTCCTTCATCGCAACGTTCCTCCATCTCAACGTTCCTCCATC
>NW_014579166.1:33502-35920 GCF_000485595.1 Priapulus caudatus
ATATATATCAGAAGTGGATAATAGGAATAATTCCCTATTATCTACTTCTAATATATATATATACAGAAAATATTATAATTTAAACAACTGAAGACATTTGATGACTGAATGAAAACGATGGATGTCTCCAGTTTCTTTAATTATACTATTTTCTGTGGAATCTAGCTTGCATTTGGAAAACGGATCTTTTTACACACATATATATATATATATATGAGCGTGAGTGTGTGGCTACGTGCGTGCGTGTGCGTGTGCGCGCGTGCGCGTGAGTGAATGCGTAATCGATATTCGATTATTGATCAGTTATATTATTCACACGTGGTTCCTTATCACATCTGCAGTACATGCAACGCCGGACATTTCAATTGCACGCCAATGGGTCCCGAGTGCTTTCCAGAAGTGACGTGTGCTGTCTACGAGTTCGTCTGCGATAATGGCCGATGCATTCCGGCAGCATGGGAATGCGACGGTGGCGACGACTGTGGCGACGGATCGGATGAATATCTTTGCGGTAATTACTCTCAAGAAAAAAAAATTCTGGAAAGTTTTCGTTATATACTAGCGATATGTTCTCCCGTGAATACAAATATAAGGCAGCATACATTTTTGAATAATTTTTTGTATGATCTAACATTTTAGAAATTTATTGGTTTATTTACAATATTTATTTCCCGATTTTCGTTTTTACATGCTCATCGTAAATAATAAACTATTTTTCAATCGATGCTGATTAAAATCACGAATAAATAATTTTTATGTATCATACGATCACTTCGTAACTTTGAAATAGTGGCGATAAAAATATCATAGCTCCGGCACATTGTTCACTTGGCTTTTTCCCCGCTTTGCATTTTGTCAGTCGTAATTTCGTTATTCGTGATACACAATTCATAATTCGTAATTTCTTAATATATTACTCATAAAACGTAATTCGTAATTCGTAATTAAGTCCATTCGCCATTTAATTCGCTATTCCCCATCATGCTTGCCCCAGTTCGTCTTGCCCTGAGTCCGCCATTCGCCGCGTTAGTCGCACTGTAGCTCTATCTATCGGCGATCGCAGGAAACAAGACGTGCGCACCGAACGAGTTCATGTGCACGAACACTGAATGCATCAACGCGACGAACCGCTGCGACGGCGTACCGGACTGTTTCGACAACTCGGACGAACACGGCTGCCGTAAGTTTGCACCACAGCCTAGCGCAGACGTGCGATTTTTTCATTGAACTTGACAGCGATTCTAGAATCGCTGTAAAAATTGCCGTGAAATCGCTACGCGTCTGCGGGAATGTGCAAATACTGCAATCCGTAGCGATTCTGGTCGCTTGCGATGAGTTGCAAGAAATCAAACTTGTTTGATTTTGAGCGACTCGTCGCTTCCAATCGCTCCCGGATTGCTCTAGAATTGCTTCGAAATCGCATGCGTTCGCACACGCGGCGACACGTCGACCGATCGCTTGCGGTTGCAGCGACGAGCAACCAAAAATCGCAGGTCTGCGCTAGGCCTAGTCAGTGCAGCAGCACACCACTCCCCCGATTCACCACGATGCGCACGCTCACACTGAGTGTAGATAATAAATAATGATATTATAGATAATACAGATAGATGGATGGATGGATGGATTGATGTATGAGTGGACGGACGGACGGACGGACGGACGGACGGACGGACGGACAGACGGACGGACGGACGGACGGACGGACGGACGGACAGACGGACGGACGGACGGACGGACGGACGGACAGGCAGAAGGACGGACGGACAGAAGGACGGACGGACAGACGAACGGACGGATGGACAGACAGACAGACAGACATACAGACAGATAGATAGATAGATAACATATAAATTTACAAGTTGAAGAAAGCTTGATAGATAGGTTGATAGAGGCAGATGCACGCACGCGCACATGCATTGTTTGGTGATATTCATATTCATGTATATTGTCAACAAGATATTTGTCTCGACCACCACTTACGGTTGGCTTTCTCCGTGCTTGCAGCGCCGCCATCTTGTGGCGTGGATGAGTTTACATGCGCCAGCGGCCTGTGCATCCCGCTATCGTACGTCTGCGACGGGGCGGTCAACTGCGGCCTTCTCGACAGCAGTGACGAAGCCAACTGCAGTACGTGGCGTGTTCTATATTCTCTATCGTGGTATTATATTCTCTATCGCCCCCTTCGTTTCCGTTTCTCTAAATTCCTATCCTTTGCGGTCTACCTATCCCGCTCTCCTATTCTCTGTCCCTCTCTGTCTTTCTCTATCAGCGACTCTCGCTCTCCGCACGCACACACTCTCTCCCTCCCCCCTTTCTCTCTCTTCTTTCTGTCTCTACTCTCTCTCCTCTTTCTGCTCTCTCTCTACTATCTACTCTCTCTCTCTCTCTCTCTCTCTCTCTCTCTCTCTCTCTCTCTCT
>NW_014579166.1:36614-41320 GCF_000485595.1 Priapulus caudatus
TCGTATCACATATATATATATATATATATAATATCAGGAGTGAATAATAAGAGATCTATATCTATCATAATCTATAATCTATTATTATTCAATCCTAATAATATGGAACATCTTACGTATGGCATTGGCTTAATAGTGGATTACATTACATTACATTACGTTACGTTTCGTTACATTTCATTATATTACATTATATTACATTATATTACACTACATTACATTACATTACATTACATTACATTACATTACATTACATTACATTACATTACATTACATTACATTACGTTACGTTTCGTTACAATACATTACATTACATTATATTCCATTACATTCGTTACATTACATTACGTTATATTACGTTATATTACATTACATTACATTACATTACGTTATATTACATTACATTACATTATATTACATTACGTTACATTACATTACATTGCATTAACAAGGAGTATACCCTATGACATGGTACTATTATCTTACCCCTGATTATATTTCATTACATCACACCACGTAACACCACTCTACATGACGCCACGCCACGCCATGCCACGCTGCGTCACGATACACTACGCCACATCACATTACTCGTATCACATGATACACTGATAATATCATTAATAATAATTTATAATTTGTTAATAATAATAGTAATGATAACTAATGTTTTATTGTGTACTTCAGAATGTGACGGCGTGTGTCCAACCGGACAGGTGATATGTGGCGATTGCGAATGCTTAGAACTGTGGCAAATCTGTGATGGTGTACCTGACTGTGACACGGATGAAGTCGACTGTGAGTATAATCGTGATGCTGCATACTCAATATTCTCACTTCGCGACGAAGAACCTAATAAAAAAACCGTTCAAAAAAGCAGCTAAAATGGTGGCATTCGCAAATTCTCGCGTTTCAATTTACTTCTTCGCATGTCAAAAAATAAAAAAAATCAATGAATGAAATGCACGTTGAAACAGGAAATCAGTTTGAAAGAGTTTTATTATCCGATTAAAAAGATATCGTGCAAGATCGCCGCTATTGTCTTTAGTCGGGAGTACAACGCGTTCTGGTGCGGTAGTTCCCACGGTCGCTTACGCCTCATTGCAGGTCCATGTGACGATGGAATGTTCACTTGTTCCAACAACACTTGCTTGTCTCTCGACCGCAAATGCGACAGCATCATAGACTGCGAAGATGGCTTAGATGAGATGGGCTGCCCGAGTAAGTATGGGCAAAATACACACACACGCGCGCGCAGTGTATAACCTGCATACAAGGTATAATGATGTGTATTTCACTCGTAGCATGTGAACACTTTACCGGCTCGTGATCGTATATGTACAGGTTCGTTTACAGTTAAATACGTGTGCCTAAGAACTGAAAGTCAATGGTACGTCGTAGACCACAAAGTATACATAACCACAGAATTAGCATAGTATATTACAGGTTCGTTTACAGTTAGATACGTGTGCCTAAGCACTTTGGGGGGAAACGGCAAAGTCTCATTCGTGATCAAGTGTTATGTAGACGAGCTTTCAATGTACGACTGCCACTCTCAAACGCTCTGACGTTGACGTTACCGGCGTTCTCTTGTTGCTGACATTTCCAGCGTTGCCACCGACTACGACTCCTACTCTGCCACCGCTTAACGCTACTGTCCTGTACACAACAGGTAATTCGTACCAACTGAACGCGCACGCGTGTATACGTGCATGTGTGCGTGTATATACGTGCCCGCACGCGTGTATACGTGCATGTGTGCGTGTATACGTGCATGTGTGCGTGTATACGTGCCCGCACGCGTGTTTACGTGCATGTGTGCGTGTATACGTGCCCGCACGCGTGTATACGTGCATGTGCGTGTATACGTGCCCGCACGCGTATACGTACATGTGCGCGTATTCGTGAATTTGCGTGTGCGTGTGCGCGTATACATGCGTGTGCGCGTATACATGCATGTGCGCGTATACATGCATGTGCGCGTATACATGCATGAGCGCGTATACATGCATGTGCGCGTATTCGTGAATGTGCGCGTATTCGTAAATGTGCTTGTGCGTGTGCGTGCATGTGCGCGTGTTCACTCGTGACGCATACATAGCCCATAGCAAGCATTTAATGCCGTGATCAATATATCAAATCGTCCAGTTATTTTTTGTTTAACTAGTTCAAAACCAATATTATCAGGTAAGAATTTGAGGATACATTTAGTGCCGTTAGTACTTACTTTTCACGTAAAAAATCGCAATAAACATTTTTACATATACACACCATAGAAAATTCGTAACGTAGTCACTTTAATATTGTTACATGTGCAGGAGTGACAACTGTTGGCATAGAGGGCGTAGAAACCTTAGGGATGGCGGCTGAGACGCAGCCTCCGACGCTCATGCCGCCGTCTACGACCAACGTCGCTATAGCAACGACCCCACAGGGTACTATCGTCGCCACGGTTCCAAGTGTCGAAATCAGCACAGCCTACGTGCCGCCATCGCTTCCTGGCGTCGGCACGCTGGCGCCATCTACCGTGATGACGTCGACAGAGGTGCCACCCACGGGCACAACGACTATGGTGCAGCCTACGTCGACGACTACCGCTACAGAGGCGCCATCTACGCTTACTCAACCGACAGTCGAGACGACAGCTGCGCTATCTGCGGGTGTGTCGACCGTAACAGCGACGACGCCATCAGAGGTCGCCACTTCGACTTTGCCAGCGACGGGAGCAGCTGCTCCTCAGCCAACCATCCCAGCGGTCGCTAACGCTACGACTCTAACCGCGCCGACAACTGCCCCAAGCACTCCAGCCACGCTACCCACAGCCGTCCCCACGGCAACCGCCGTTCTAACCACCAGGCAGACGACACTCACTCGACCGACGACGACGGTGACTCCGCTGCCAGCGACGACGCTGACAGCACCGATGACGTCGGCTGCATTCACGGCACCGACGACGGCCGCCAGCACTGTGACAACGCCGACGCTGCCGTGTAACGTTACGACGGGCATGAACGAGCCGCAGCTCATTCAGGACTACCAGATCACCGATAACAACGGCACCTTCATTCCCGAGGTGCGGCCGATCAACGACGGATGGTCACCGTCCATCTACGAGCCGGGAACCACATACGTACAGGTGAGAAGACGTGCGGCTAGGTTCACGATGTATGAATCATTTCAAATGTATTTGGCAATTATTATAATTGCACTCGCACGCACACACGCACGCACACGCACACATCGACGTATCATCAGTGAACATACAGTTAAATGAGTTAATGCTACGCAAATAAACCGACATTGTTTCACAAGTCGATGAAATGATATTGAATGACAGACGAAATGTATATTGATTAACGGGTCAATAAATGAACATTGTTAAATTGTTTGAAAGATCCACGAACAGAAAGTGATTAACCGTGTTATTGAATAATGATTACAGGTTATACTGGCCAACGAACCAATCGATCTTTACGAGATTCTTGTGTCAGGGACTGTAGATACCTATATGCTCTCCATCAGTACGGACCTGCTCGCTTACACAAACCTCGGGGTGAGTGCTATTCTTATGTTATTATTTTATGAAACGCAGGTAATATGAGGAACTATGTTAGCTGTGTCGTTATTATTGTGTCGTAGGTTTGTTGTTATGTAGTAGTGAGTTAGTACTAATATGTTTTATAGTTTAATATAATACGAGTTGTAGACATGTATAATGAAATAAAACCAAGCCCATGAAACAGTGCTTTTCTCGACACGATTCGATCAGACTCCCGTGTACATGATCAACGTCCTGGGCGCCACTTTGATATCCAATGCATCTACGTGTATCACAATATTATCTACATATCACACACTAGTATAGCAGCTCTAGTTGCTTGTGACATCGTATCACAATATTATCTACATATCACACACTAGTACAGCGCTGCTAGTTGCTTCATATGCTTCATACACTCATTCGCTTTCGTTGTATGGCAGCCGCTGACGGGCAAGACGACGTTAGACCAGCCCGTGCAGGTGAAAAGTATCCGCATCTACCCAGCGTCTCTGAAGGCTGGAGAACCGACGCTTAACATGACGCTCGAACTGACTGCCTGCTTCGAAGCTATCGGTATATCTCGCGAGTTTACCAACTAAGTTCCTCTTGTACAATGCTGTTTATTTTCCAAAATCGTATTAGCAGGAGTGAATAATAATAGATAATTATAGATAGATCTATTATTATTCACTCCTGATATTAGTATACATGATAAAACGATAGAGGACTCTTCAATATCAGATAAGAGTACATTACACATGTGTTCTCAGATTAAATAAGAAACGACAACAAACATTAGTACAAACATGCAGACAATGCATGCGTCATTGAAGCGTTAGAAAAAAGAGTGCACACAATATATACGCGGAAAATTAATGGTTAAAGTGAGAAGTGAACGTACATAACACACGCATTGATAGAAAGTATGGCAAGGGATTGCGTCAAAAAATAGCAAATAGATCTTAGCGCGATTTACTGTGCAGTGACTCGTACTTGGTTGAATATGTTTACGGAATTTAATGCGTCTTATTTATTAATTAATTAACAGCGGCAGTGACAACTACTCCGACGATGACGATGGCGCTCTTCTCCACGCTACTAGCGACTACTCCCGTAAGTAACACTACACATATTACACATATATACTATATATACTATATATACT
>NW_014579166.1:42865-49361 GCF_000485595.1 Priapulus caudatus
TTGTCCGGGGGTAATTGTCCGGGGGGTGATTGTCCGGGGGGTATTTGTCCTGATACGATATACTACACATATTACAACTATGGCCAGTTTTTACGGTTTTTTACTACGTATATGGTTAGTTTGAAGGCTGTTCAAACGCGCATTACGGCAGAAGTTGCTGACCAACAAAATTAAAAACCCCAAATAAAATTATTAATGTGCACTCTGAACCCACAGCTATTTATCAATGGCTTCGCACTACGTAGTGATCTGTATTAAACGCTCACATAGCGACGCATAATGCTATAACGCCTTTACGTGTATTACTATTATATTCTCCAGGTCACCTGCCCGTACGGCCTGATCGCCTGCGACGACGGCGTCTGCGTTGACGGTACTTACTGCGACCTCATCATCGACTGCGCCGATGCCTCAGACGAGATGGCGTGCGCAACAACGACGACGGCACAGCCGACGACGGTCACTACGACTGGCAATGCGACGACGACGATGACGACCGTCGCGCCGACGACACTACCGTGTATGGTCATCGAGGGCATGGAGAGTCCGCTGCTGGTCCCCGACGAACGAATCAAGGATGATCAGGGAGCTGTTGTCGCCGACGTACGGCCGACTGGCTCGGGCTGGGCGCCGGAGGCGTTCACACCTGGCGAGACCTACCTGGAGGTGACGCTGGCCGACGAACCGATCGATCTGACCGACGTGACGGTCGGAGGCACGGTGGCAACGTACATGCTAGCGACGAGCGCCGACGGCATCACGTTCGACGCAATACCGTTTGTAAGTGAGAAATAACGAAGGAGAAGCGAAAGTCGAAGAAGGAGCGGGAGGAGGCGGGGAAGGTGGAGGGGGAGGAGGCGGAGAAGGTGGAGAGGGAGGAGGCAGAAAAGGAGGAGGAGGAGGAGGCGAGGAGAAGGTGGTTGGGGAGGAGGCGAAAAATGAGGATGGAGAGAAGGCGGAGAAGGTGGAGGAGGAGGAGGAGGAGGAGGCGGGAAAGGAGGATTAGGAGGAGGCGGAGAAGGAGGATGGGGAGAAGGCGGAGAAGGTGGAGGGGAGGAGGCGGAGAAGGAGGAGGGGGAGGAGGAGGAGGATGAGGAGAAAGAGCATTAGAATGGACAGCAGAGAGAAGGGAAGAGGGTGAGGGGAGCAGAGAGAAACTAAAAAGTAAAAAGAACCTTAAACTAAAAAGTAAGAAACTTTGTGGGTGTTGTGTGTGTGTGTGCAGGCATGCGCGTGTCTTAGTGCGTGTGCGCATAGAAACCATCACTGTTGCATCTCAAAACTGAAATTCAAACCTTGTAGTTGTAGTTGTAGCGCACGTGCTCTTGCTGTGCATGTAGTATAATTCCCATGCTGCCTTTTCGTATTGCTACAGGCACTGACGGGCAACGAAACGATGGAATTCCCGGAGAAGGTTCTCGCCATTCGGATTTATCCGATTACAGCTACGACCAATGCCACGTTGAACGTGACTCTGTCAGTAGAAGCCTGCTTCTTCCTCGCCGGTCAGTATACATGCCCGTGCGTGTCCACAGCGACTATAGTGGACTGCACACACACACGCACGCACGAACGCACGCACACACGCACGCACACACACGCGCACACGCACACGCACACAAAACAAAATTGTGTGCCGGGCAAATCCAAGAGAAGTTCCTTTTGCGGTCCCATACGTAACGCACCATGTTTTCTTAATAACATAATCATCCCAAGGACAAATAATATATAAATTCTTGTGGGGTTTCTCCTTGCTGATGTCCAACATTGGATTAAAAAACTGACTGGATTATAAATGACTGTCTTAACTGCTTTTCAGCGGGTTAAAATTTCTGAATGGCCCATACGTAACGTGCGCAAACTCTTGAACTTGCCCTGCCACAAACATATACGACATCGTCTCACAATTTTCTCTACCTGGCGCGTAATTATGGCCCAGCTGTTGCGCTAGTTCACGTAATTCTGCTGTTTGTGCAGCGCTGAGTGATTTATACCATAGCTCCCTTGCGTTTATTTCTCATCTAATCCGCTTGTAACACATAGAGCGCGATCAAGATTTCATTATAGCAACACATTAATGCAGTTGTAGTACCGGTCATGTTCTGTGTTTTATTCATCACATCGTTATTATTAGAAATAATATTATATTGCTAACATAATAATATAATATACATATATATAATATAATATAATATAATATAATATATAAATAATATAATATAATATAATATAATATAATATAATATAATATAATATAATATAATATAATATAATATAAATAGATATAATATAAATATAATATAATATAATGTAATAAGTATAATATAAGTAAATATAATATAATGATAATATAATATAATATAATGTAATTTTACGTTGTATATTCTGCTTAGTGATGACCACCGCTACTACACCGACCGCGACCACGACCGTAGCGACACAGCGCCACTGGTGACGGAACGTGCGTGACGCAGGAAGGCATGGGTAATACACTCGTCATCACCGACTCACAGATCACGGAAACAACAACGGATCGACCGTGTCCGGGCTTCGACCCGGAACATCCGGCTGGGCTCCGGAAGAGTTCTTCCCGGGAGTGACCTTCGTAGAGGTCGCCCTGGGAGACGTCCCCATTGATGTGACCGTGGTCGCTGTGCAGGGTAACGTCGCTACGTATCTGCTAGCGACGAGCAGCGATGGCGAAAACTTCACCATGTATCCGGTGGTGAGTGTACCGCTCACGCTGCATGCACTTATAATTACCTCGCCAGGGGCTTGCGGGGGTTATGTTTTCACCGGCGTGTCTTGAGTGTTGGTTTGTGTGTTTGTGTGTTAGCCATGCAGCGTTTAAGTTCACTTCCGCTTAGGGTACGCGTGCGCTGGCTGTAGACTTACAAACACGCAACCACAGGCTAAGGGCAACCACAGTCCTCCCCAACCTGCACGCTCGCATTAAACCGGATCGATCCAATTAAATTATTTAATTAATTATTAATTATTCCACTTAATTAATTAATTAATTAATTAAAAAATTCACATCGAGAGAATTCAGCTGCTTGCAGAGGTCTGTGCTCTTCCGAGTGCTCTAGTATATATATATATTTATATTTAGTTAATTACTCGCTTACTTTAGTTCATTACTTACTTGTAGTTCATTGCATGACTTCGTTGTTTCTTGTAGGAGGAGAGCGGTAACACAACTTTCCCTGTGTCGACCAGTATACAGGCTATCCGTATCTACCCGATCTCTCTAGCTCCCAACGACACGACGCCAAACATGACGCTCGAAGTGGAAGCTTGTTTCATCCTAGCGCGTACGTTATATTTATTGTGTATATAGTAGGTGTATGCAGAGTCTTGCCCGAACGATCTGTGCAATAGGTATGTGTGTGTGTGTGTGCGCGCGTGCGTGCGTGGCGTGCGTGGTGCGGTGTGTGTGTGTACGCGCGGTGCGTGCGTGCGTGCGTGCGTGCGTGCGTGTGTGTGTGCGTGAGCGTGTGTGTGCGTGCGTGCGTCTGTGTACGTGCGTGCGTGTGTGCGTGAGCGCGTATGAGCGCTTGTTTGTGCATATGTCTGCGGTCTTTGTTTTTGTTCTATTTTTCCTTCTTTCACATCTGCGCTCTCTCACACTCACTCACTCACTCACTCACTCACTCACTCACTCACTCACTCACTCGACTCACTCACCATCCCACTCAACTGCACTCAGCCACTCACTCACTCACCCACTCACGTCACTCACGCCGTACTGCGAGCACTCACCTCACTCAACTCACTCACTCACTCACCCACTCACTCACCCACTCACACTCACTCCCACAGCACTCGCGCACTCACCCATCCACTCACTCACTCACTGCACTCACCCACTCACGTCACTCAGACCCACTTCGCGCATCTCACCCTCCACTCACCTCACTGTCACTCACTCACGCCTCACTCACCCACTCACGTCACTCAACTGCACTCACTCACTCACTCAGCACTCACTCACTCACCCACCACACCCAGCAGCTCACTACCCATCGCACTGTCACTCAGCTTCACTCACTCACCCCACTCACGTCACGCACTCGGCCGCACATCACCCATCCCACTCACTTCACCCACTCACTCACCACTCACTCACCACTCACTCACTCACTCACTACTCACTCACCACCGCGCACCTACCCATCCACTCACTCACCACTCACGCATCACAACGCACTCCACATCACCCCCTCACTCACTCACTCACTCACCCACTCACTCACTCACCCACTCGCGCACTCACCCATCCACTCACTCACTCACTCACTCATAATAATTATTCGCTACTGCAGCGACGACAACGCCGACGTCAGCGACGACCGTCGTCACCACAGTAACGACGCTCACGCCACCTGTACCAACGACAGCGGCGCCAGAGTGCGTGCAGACGCTCACTGACGAGATGCTCGTCTCGAAGACGAACACCACCGTGCCAGGATTCTTTTCCGTGTTTTTCGTCGCCAACGACGTGTACGTGCTCTACGCCGTGCCGCGCGACGTCACGGGTCTGCTGGTCCGCCAGGAGGCGCCCAGCAGCCTCTACCTGGACTACACGCTCAACAGCGACGAGTTCTGGCCGTACACGACGGTCGACGACAAACGCAAGGTGCGCTGTCCCACCGAGGGCCTATATCTATAATCCTACGGGTCGTTCGTCTTACGGGTCGTTGGTCCTACTGGTCGTTGGTCCTACGGGTCGTTGGTCTACTGTCGTTGTCCCTAACGGGTCGTTGGTCCTATGGGTCGTTCGTCTTACGGGTCGTTGGTCCTACGGGTCGTTGGTCCTATGGGTCGTTCGTCTTACGGTCGTTGGTCCTACTGGTCGTTGGTCCTACGGGTCGTTGGTCCTATGGGTCTTCGTCTTACGGGTCGTTGGTCCTACGGTCGTTGGTCCTATGGGTCGTTCGTCTTACGGGTCGTTGGGTCCTACTGGTCGTTTGGTCCTACGGGTCGTTGTCCTTAGGGGTTCGTTTCTTACGGTCGTTGGTCCTACGGGTCGTTGGTCCTACGGGTCGTTGGTCCTATGGGTCGTTGGTCCTATGGGTCGTTGGTCCTACTGTTGTCTGGTCTACGGATTGTTGGTCCTACGGGTCGTTGGTCCTACGGTTCGTTGGTCCTATGGGTCGTTGTCCTACGGTCGTTGATCCTATGGGTCGTTGGTCCTATGGGTCGTTGGTCCTACGGTCGTTGGTCCTATGGGTCGTTGGTCATACGGGTCGTTGGTCCTATGGTCTTTAGTAGGATGACCCATATAACCAACAACCCGTAGAACCACGACCTTAGGACGCAATGACCCGAGGACTATAGAAGCCTGAACCGTCCCACCGATGATTCACATCTGCCGCGTGAATTTCTATCATTTGACATTATCTCCGTTTTTTGCATCCTCGAACAGATCGATGCATCTACGATAAATATCTTGACGTTATGTTGACTTGCTCACGCGAGCAGGAAAATTCTAGTTTAGTCTGCGAACAACCTTCTCAATATATTATATCGATGAATCGGCTAGGTAGAGAAGGTCACTCGCCGTCTAATGAAAATATGAACTGAAATTTTCCCGACAAGATGTGATACTACTAGGAAATGTGAACTAAAATGTTCCTGACATAGACCAATTAGAAGGTTAAATAACGGACGTTGTTGTACGACAACGAGTTGCTCATACGTTCAACGATATACGTCCTGATCACTCTGTAACGCACCTATTTTTGCTTCCTGCTCTCTCAGCTCATCACAAGCAGCGTCACCGGTGACGTCACCGAGCGCATTGCACCCGGTGCTGACAGCCGTACGAGGGATCAATTATCACGACGTTCTTCAGCCGGACAACCCGATGATCTTCATAGAGATCACCGCTTGCATATCGAGTAAACATTTTGTGGATACCTGTGGCAATCAGGGAAATAATAGCGATGCGTGCGCCGTCAAGCGCGCGCCGTGTGTGCGTGTACGGACGGTGTGTGTGTGTATGTACGGACCTGCTTGTGCGTGTACGGACGTGTGTGTGTGTGTACGGACCGTGTGTGTGTGATATGTACGGACGTGTGTGTGCGTGTACGGACGTGTGTGTGTATGTACGGACGTGTGTGTGTGTATGTACGGACGTGTGTGTGCGTGTACGGACGTGTGTGTGCGTGTACGGACGTGTGTGTGTATGTACGGACGTGTGTGTGTGTGTACGGACGTGTTGTGCGTGTACGTACGTGTGTGTGTGTGTGTGTGTGTGTGTACGGACGTGCGTGTGCGTGTACGGACGTGTGTGTGTGTGTGTGTACGGACGTGTGGTGTGCCGTGTACGGACGTGTGTGTGCGTGTACGGACGTGTGTGTGCGTGTACGGACGTGTGTGTGTGTGTACGGACGTGTGTGTGCGTGTACGGACGTGTGTGTGCGTGTACGGACGTGTGTGTGCGTGTACGGACGTGTGTGTGCGTGTACGGACGTGTGTGTGCGTGCACGGC
>NW_014579166.1:49371-55862 GCF_000485595.1 Priapulus caudatus
GGTCGTTGGTCCTACGGGTCGTTGGTCCTATGGGTCGTTGGTCCTGCGGGTCGTTGGTCCTATGGGTCGTTGGTCCTACGGGTCGTTGGTTCTATGGGTCGTTGGTCCTACGGTTCGTTGGTCCTATGGGTCGTTGGTCCTACGGGTCGATGGTCCTATGGGTCGTTGGTCATACGGGTCGATGGTCCTATGGGTCGTTGGTCATACGGGTCATTGGTCCTATGGGTCGTTGGTCCTATGGGTCGTTGGTCCTATGGGTCGTTGGTCCTACGGGTCGTTGGTTCTATGGGTCGTTGGTCCTACGGGTCGTTGGTCCTACGGGTCGTTGGTCCTATGGGTCGTTGGTCCTATGGGTCGTTGGTCCTACGGGTCGTTGGTTCTATGGGTCGTTGGTCATACGGGTCGTTGGTCCTATGGGTCTTTAGTAGGATGACCCATATAACCAACAACCTGTAGAACCAACGACCCTTAGGACCAATGACCCGTAGGACTATAGAACCTGAACCGTCCCACCGATGATTCACATCTGCCCGTGAATTTCTATCATTTGACATTGTCTCCGTTGTTTGCATCCTCGGAACAGATCGATGCATCTACGATATCTATCTTGACGTTATGTTGACTTGCTCACAGAGCAGGAAAATTCTAGTTTAGTCTGCGAACACTTCTCAATATATTATATCGATGAATCGGGCTAGGGTAGAGAAGGTCACTCGCCGTCTAATGAAATATGAACTGAAATTTTCCCGACAAGATTGTGATACTACTAGGAAATGTGAACTAAAATGTTCCTGACATAGACCAATTAGAGGTTAAATAACGGACGTTGTTGTACGACAACAGTTGCTCATACGTTCACGGATATACGTCCTGATCAACTCTGTAACGCACCTATTTTTGCTTCCTGCTCTCTCAGCTCATCACAAGCAGCGTCACCGGTGACGTCACCGAGCCGATTGACCCGGTGCTGACAGCCGTACGAGGGATCAAGTTATCCGACGTTCTTCAGCCGGACAACCCGATGACCTTCATAGAGATCACCGCTTGCATATCGAGTAAACATTTTGTGGATATCTGTGGCAATCAGAGAAATAATAGTGGATGCGTGCGCCGTCAAGCGCGCGTGTGTGTGCGTGTACGGACGTGTGTGTGCGTGTACGGACGTGTGTGTGCGTGTACGGACGTGTGTGTGTGGTAGTGTACGGACTGGTGTGGTATGTACGGTACGGTGTGTGCGTACGGACGGGTGTGCTGTACGGACTGGGTTATGTACGGACGTGTGTTGGCGTGTGCGGAACCCCGTGTGTGGGGTGTGCGTGTACGTACTGTGGTGGTGTGTGTGTGTGTGTACGGAACGTGCGTGTGCGTGTACGGACCGTGTGTGTGTGTGTGTGTACGGGGAACCCCCCGGTTGTTTTTTGGGGTTGTCGTGTGCGACGTGTGTGTGCGTGTACGACGTCGTGTGTGCGTGTAAACGACGTGTTGTTGTACGGACGTGTTGTGCGTGTAACGGACGTGTGTGTGTATGTACGTACGGTGTGTGCGTGTACGGACGCTGTGTGTTGGCGTGTACGACGTGGTGTGCGGTACGGACGTGTGTGTGTAGACGGACTGTGTGTAGTAGGTACGGCGTGTGTCGTGCGTGTGCGGACGTGTGTGTGCGGTACGGACGTGTGATGGCGTTACGGACGCTGTGTGGTGATGGTACGGACTGTTGCGGTGCGGACGATGTGGTGTGCGTGTACCTACGTGTGTGGTTTGCTGTGTGTAAGCGACTGCGTGTGTGTATGTACGGAGTGTGTTGCGTGGTACGGACGTGCGTGTGTATGTACGCGACGTGGTGCGTGAACGGATCGTGTGTGTGGTGTACGGACGTGTGTGTGGTGTGTGTGTACGGACTGTGTGGCGTGTACGACGTGTGTGTGATTACGGACGTGTGTGATCGATGTACGTACGTGTGTGTGTTACGGACGTGTGTGTGCGTGTGACGGACGTGTGGTTGTGTATGTTACCGGACGTGTGTGTGTGTACTGTAGCGGACGTGTGTGTGTAGTACGGACGTGTGTGTGCGTGTACGGACGTGCGTGTCTATTTACGGACGTGGTGTGCGTGTACCGACGTGGTTTGTGCGTGACGGACGTGTGTGTGCGTGTACGGACGTGTGTGTGCGTGTACGGATGTTGGCGTATGTACGAGTGTTGGTGTACGGACTGGGGTGATATTTACGGACGGTTGTGGGTGTACGACGGTGTGTGGCGTGTACGGGACCGTGTGTGGTACAACGGTGTGTGTCGGGTGTGGTGGTGTGATGTGTGTGTGTACGGACGTGTGTGTGTACGGACGTGTGTGTGTAGTAACGGAGTGTGTGATGTGTACGCCGTGTGTGCTGGACGACGTTTGTGCGTGTACGGACGTGTGGTGTAGTAACGGACGGTCGTGTGCGGTACGGACGTGTGTGTGTGTGTACGGACGGGTGTCGTGTTACGGACGTGTGTGCGTGTACGGACGTTGTTTCGTGTACCGATCGTGTGTGGTGCGTGTACGACGTGTTGTGCCGTGTACGGAGTGTGTGGTGTGTTACGGACATGTGGATGGTGTATGACTGTGTGTGTATGAGGACGTGTGATTGCGTGTACGACATGTGTGTGCGTGTTACGGACGTTTGTGTGTATGTACGGACGTGTGTGTGCGTGTACGGAACGTGTGGGTATGTACGACGGGTGTGGCGTGTACGGACTGTGTGTGCGGTACGGCCGTGTGTGCGTGTACGCCGTGTGTGTGTTGTACGGACGTGTGGCCGTGCTACGGACGTGTGTGTTATGTACGGACTGTGTTGCCGTGTACGGACGTGTGTGTGATGTAACGGACGTGTTGTGCGCGTACGGACGTGTGTGATGTGACGGACGTGTGTGTGTATGACGGACGTGATGTGTGCGTGTTACGACGTGTGGTGCGTGACGACCGTGTGGTGCGGCCCGGACGTGTGTTTTACGGACGTGTGGGCCTGTACGGAACTGTGTGTGCGTAACGGAGGTGGTGTGTATATACGACGTGTGTGCGTGTACGGACGTGTGTGTGCGTGTACAGACGTGTGTGTCGTGTACGACGTGTTTCGTGACGCGAACGTGTGGTGCGTGTACGGCGTGTGTGTGTTGTGTGTGGTTGTGGTGTACAGACTGTGTGTGCGTGTACGGCCGTGTGTGTGCGTGTACGGCCGGTGGTTGTATGTACGGACCTGCTTGTGGTGTGTACGGACGTCTGTGGTATGTACGACTGTGGTGGCGTGTACGGACGTGGTGTGCGTGTACGGACGTGTTTGCGTGTACCGACGTGTGTGCGTGTACGGACGTGTGTGTTGTGGACACCGGGTGTGCGTGTACGGACGTTGTGGGTGTGGTACGGACGTGTGTGTGGCGTTGTGGGACGTGTGTGTGCCGTGTACGACGTGTGTGTGTCGTGTACGGCCGTGTGTGTGCGTGTACGACGTGTGTGCTGTACGGCGTGTGTTGCGGTACGGACGTGTGTGTGCGTGTACGACGTGTTGTGCGGGTGACGGACGTGTGTTTGCGTGTACGGACGTGGTGGACAGACGCTGTGTGTGTTCTGTGTGTGTTGTGTGTGTGGTGTGTTGCGGTGTTTAGTGGCAGATGGGGGGAAGCGAGGCGCACCGCGGGGTAGTAGTGAGTGTAGTTACCAAGACCTTACGTCGAAGCTACATGCAAAATCGACAGCGTGATCTGACATAAAGCTAACAGTGTCTCTCTTTAAGCTTGACAATAGATTGCGTGGCGACTGCGCCACGCGCACCGGCGTGCGCGCTTGTCATAGATCTGCGTCACCTTGGCCGGTCCTAACTTTTACGCGTGGTCGCAGTGACTCAGTTCTGATATTCGTGTGCAACTTTCCCTGTTACCTGACTGACATTTTTCAAACTGAAAAAACCAACGACCGTGTCGAGCTGGGTTTTTAATACTAGTTAATAATATCGATATCTACTCCTACACTCCCCCGCACTTTCATATTACCGAAACATAATTTAGGGAGCCAACGTATGAGAACATATATAAAATCAAGACTATAGCTTGCATACGCTGCGCCATGAAAAAATTACCGTTACACACAAAAAAACTTTATCGTTTTACCAATACTAATCGAAGACACTCGAACTATAATGCTACCTATAAGCCGCAACCGAACGACTTTAAAAAGAAAACATTCGGCATTATAACAGCAATCATAACATACAAAAATATAACGCGTATCGAGAAACAGTGAATAAAATCAGAATCCATATTTAAACTAGTAAATATACTATTGTCATCAGAACAACCGCATATCCAGTAAATTACATAATGCCTCTATGCGCCAATTCTACTGAGTCTCGGCATGGAAGGTTAAAAGATCTGGCACAATTATGGCATCGGCATCTCATCAGGGATTCTCTAGCGTGAAAAAGATACAAGAGATAAAGACTAGTTCGACCTTTGTAAGTGTGTGTTAATTCGTTTACAAACGAGCTCTCATGTGCTCTATAGTGTTGAAGCGAGCTCTCATGCTCCATATTTAGCAACGAGCTCTCATGCTCCATAGTGTACAACGAGCTCTCATGGCTCATAAGTTACAATGGAGCTCTCATGGCTCCCATTATCATAATGCATAAATCAGTCTTAAACTATAAGTTCTGACCATAAGCCTCTTTCTCTAAGCAAAAAACCAAAAAAACCTGTGTCTTATCTCCATTTATCTCATCATCATATCAAATGCCTAAATCAACACCACTTTGCCTTGCATACAGGTGTAGGGAACATACTTAGCGGGACGCACTGGTATTAGATGATCAGTTACCTATAAAAGTAATATTTGTCGCACAAACAGAGCATTGCCCAAAACTACTAGATAAAAGATAGAAACCGTTGAACTTACTAGTACTTCATGATGAATTGTTGCTGCCCCGTAGTGGCAGCACGCTGTGTCGTGCAGACGCAAGGAAGATCTAGGAGTAAAATCACACGTAAGCACTGCATATACGTTTGCAATCTGCTGTTTGTCACGGCGCCAGAAGAGAAGTGATATATCATCGTTAATACGAGAAGAGTACCGGTTACAATCAAACATTGTGGTTTAACAAACAGTGGCTAAGTAGAACATGTTATAAAAGTTACATACGTTGCGATAATTATACGATCATAGACAACAGCACACAAATACAACAACCGTACAATAGTTTACATATCTTTTAAAAGTTAAGGTCTGTAGTGCACTACGCCGTAATACGCATTAACAAATTGCTACGCAGTATAACAGCTACGCAGACACATAATCTTTTGCAGCTAACATACACCAAGCACTACCGACATAGCGCTCGTCTACAAATGCAAGTACATATTTTACGCGTGAGTTCGCAGATCGCAGCACCCTGGCGGTTCCAAGGTGCCGGTAGCGAGGGTATCCCAGCAGGTGAGATAGCGAACCTGTGTGCTGACGCGTCGAGACTTTCAGCACCGTGAACTGTTGTCTGTCTTCTTGTCGAAACGTTCGTTATTAATACAACTGGAAGAAGCATGGCCGAACGTGGTCAAGCCTTGTGCGTGCGGATGGTGCAATCCTGTGTCCTCTCCAGAATGTTATGACAAACTGAAGGTGAGACTTCCTTCTTAAACGTGCAACGCGCGTCGAGTCTTGTAGATATGGGTGGAGGGCGTCGATAGATCTCTCAAGCCCTCGTCGGTAGCCCCTTCTATGTACTAAAAGTGTCATCGGCAGCTTCTTGTCATACCGTGTTCCACGTGCACCGTACGTTCGACTCGGCCAATGCTGAAGGTATGCACAAGATTTACCCTGTTGGGTTGGCGACACCGGTGTAAGGTCCCGCTGTCTCACGCACTGCCGCGCACGCGCGCCGGCGTGCGCGTTGTCATAAGACTCGTCACCCTGGCCCGTCGTAACTTTTACTCGTCGGTCCATGGCTCATTTTCCTGGATAAATTCCTGTGGCAACATCACCTGTTACCTGACGACATTTGTCCACTAAAATAACAAACGACCCGGTGTCGCGTTTTTATACTAGTTAATTAATTCATATCTACGTCATACAGCCCGGATTCTGGAAAAGAGCATTAATTTTCCAACTGGTGAAATTGAAAAGATTTATTTTCACTGTGAACTGTGAACAGTATCCCCCCTTACCCCCCTCTAAAGAGACTAATGTTCTGTTTACTACACGAGTAATGGCGGCGCATTGCAGCCGGATGAGCTGTTGCGCCTGCGGCCTCCGTTTCGAGGCTCGCAAGGCCAAGATAACGCGCGGGCATACTCACACACACACACTACAGCGATCGATCGAAAGTAGTGCCGTAGGGATTTTAGGATAATACGTCTCCAGGCTCTTGTACACTTACTTTACATTTTCACGGAGAGAACATTTCCTGCAGATTTCACGAGAATCCTGGTGGATAGTAAGACAAAGGGCAAGTTATAATTTCGAACAGTGAA
>NW_014579167.1:0-2615 GCF_000485595.1 Priapulus caudatus
GGAGATGGGAGAGAGGAGGGCAGGGGACGAGAGAGGAGAGGGAACTGCGAGTGGATGAGCGAGAGAGGAGAGGAGCCGAGAGACGCCGGGGCGGAGTCTGGAGGAGGGCTGAGGAAGGGGTTGATGAGGAGAGAGGAGGGAGGGGAGACCGGCGAGAGCGACGGGAGAGGCTCGTGAGGAGGGAGCGGACAGCGGCTGAAGGAAGAGAGCAGAGTGAGTGAGAGAGTGAGAGAGGCGTTGAGGGAGATATGAGAGCACGAGAGCCGATCGGGGGGATGGAGAGAGAGAGGGAAAGAGGACTAGACGAGAGGGAGGGCAAGAGGAGAGGACGAGAGGGAGGAGGAGAGAGAGAGAAGGCGCGCAAACGTAGAGAGACGAAGAGAGTGCGAGAGAGAGATGAGAGAGAGAGAGGAGAAGAGAGAGAGAGAGAGAAGAGAGAGAGAGGGAGCACGAGAGAGAGAGCCGGAGGAGAGGGGAAGCCAAGAGAGAGAGAGAGAGAGGGACGAGAGAGAGGAGAGAGGAGAGGGAGTGAGAGGAGTGGATGAGAGAGAGAGATGATCGAGAAGAGGGAGAGAGAGAAGGAGGAGGGAAGCAAGAGAGAGAGAGGAGGTGAGGAGGAGAGAGGAGAGAGAGAGAGAGAGAGAGAGAGAGAGGAGAGAGAGAAGGAGAGAAGGGAGAGAGAATGGGAGAAATTTGAGGAGTGGGTGGGAGCGAGAGGACAGCATAAACGATTATTAGTATGTTATAGATTGATGTTTTTACACGCACGTGCGTGCAGCGTGCGTGTCTGGCGTGCGCATGCGTGCGTGCCATCGCGTCGTACTTCTACTTCACTATACGTGTTGGTGATCGTGCGCGGGGGTTGGCAGCAGGCGCACGCCCCAGTTGTCAACACGCCCTGACGTCGAAGCCATTACTTGCGAGTTACTGTCTCTAGCGCCATGTTTGAAGCGCCGAACGTACACTGCCTGAACAACGAGAACGCTCATACAGTCGCACTCACGTGCGAGAGGGCTGTACGTGAGGTGGATACCAGGGTACCTGTGTCTACGTGGCGGTCCTTGGTTTCAGAGGGGGGGCGAGAAACGGTGGGGGTCTTGGAGGTCCCTCGCCGCCGAAATTTTTAAATGTAATCGCAGGGAGGTATTGAGCCTTTTGAGTACATGTACAGCCTTCATGCTGACTACGACATTTCTTTCAGTAGAACATTTTTTTTTTTTATTTTGCTCCAAATTCTTCGGGGGCAGCTGCCCCCTTGCCCCCGCCCGCCGGCCTCGCAGGGCTCCCGGCCTGGCCCGGCGTTCCACAGTTCGTGGATTACTCTTAACTCTGAGTTATATTCCGTCCACGGTTTTATTCTTTTAACTCGGTTAAATTGTGCATACTCTGAGGTAAATTTAACTCTGGTGATGACCTGATTTTACTCTTACTCAGGTGTTAAGCTTATCCACGTCTGTGGAACCGGGCCCCAGGGTCGGGAAGAATGAGGGTAAGCCGTCTATCATCTACGTGTCACCCATACCAGGGCGTTTTATATTAGAGCCCGCCATGGAGTGCGCATTGCCAGAGATGTAAACACGTGTGTCTATCATAGGAGACCGCACTTAAATGACTACCGTCGCCACGAATTTTCTATTTAAACAATTTTTGTTTGCATTTTTTTCTACAGTAAGTAAGAACTACGTGTATTAAAGTATCGTCGATGTCTGTCACCTTGACATAGGATTGTTTCTCAACTTAGTTAAAAATCCTAAAACCTGGTCGATTTTGATATTAGTGGTTCTGACTATTAATTGCTTGCTATGGCTTATGTATGCGTTCACGAGGTGCTATATTTCATCGAACAATATAGTAAAATAAGAGTATAAGTGCAGATTTAACCATCAAAAGTTAAACGAATTACTTTTTTTCGAAGAAAAAGTGGAATATTCTTTTCTTATTTACTATTTTACCGGTGCGCGGTATCACTTTAAAGTATTTTTTATGTTCATTTTAGTGCTGTATATCTATACGTTTAACACTACGATAGCATTGTTAAGCTTATTGGGACCCCCGGTCATAGCTGATAAGAGAGATGCTGGCCTGAAGCCTTGGTGACTTGAAATTTATCCACTCTTTCTATTTTTCTACACACACACACACATCACCCACCAACACACATCCCAACCACGTATATATATTATATATATATATATATATATATATAATGTAAGAAAAATACAGTAGTATATATATATATATATAAATGTAGAAAAATACAGTAGTATATATAATAGGGCCTATAATATATAAATGTAGAAAAATAGAAATGTTAAATATTAATGTAAAAAACAACTTTATGAGAGCAGGACGGGGCGAGGCGGGGCGGGGGGCGTGGTCTGGATGCTTCACCTGTGTACGGATCCACCAGGAAGCTGTCTGCATCAGACTCCGAGCTGTCAGACATGCTGTAGGCAATAGCTGAGTTGTTTCCTTCGTCCTTGTCCGTTGCCTAGGCAACAGAAACACGGGATATTCTAATGTGCAGCCGTGTTCAATAAGGTGACATTAGTAATATCATGTGCAATTAAATTATTAATGTATGTATTTATCGGTAAATATTCATATTTATTACA
>NW_014579167.1:4006-6154 GCF_000485595.1 Priapulus caudatus
CCCTCCCCCTCTCCTATGCCCCTTCCCCTTCTCCCCCTCTGTCCCTCCCCTCTGTCCCTCACCCTTCTCCCCTCCCCTCTGCCCCTCACCCTTCTCCTCTCCCCTCCGCCCCCTCCCCTCCCCTCCACCCCCTCCTCCCCTCGTCTCTGCCCCTCACCCTTCTCCCCTCCCCTCCACCCCCTGCTTTCCTCCTCTCTGCCGCTCCTTCTTCTCCCCTTCCTTCCGCCCCTCCCCTTTCCCTCCGCCCCCTTTTTCCCCTCCCCTTTGCCCCGCCCCCTTTTCTCCCTCGCCCCTGCCTCCGTTTCCCCCTCGTCTCTGCCCCCTCACCCTTCTCCTTCTCCCCCTCCTCTCCGCCTCCTCCACCCCTTCCCCTCCCCTCTGCCTCCTCCGCCCCTCCCCCTCCCCTCCGCCTCCTTTTCCGCCTCGCCTCACCTTCGATCATCTCGCTCGGGTCGACAAACTCATATCGCAGCACAATGTCGTCTCCGACGTCCGCCTTGTCGGCGAGATCGATGACCGTGGCGCCACCTGCCTGGTCCTCGTCCACCGTCACAGCGTACGCCTCGCGCGCGAACAAGTGAGCGCTGGGCGCGCGGAACACACTCACCGTCACCTGTAAGCATCCACGCACGCGCACGCACGAACGCACGCACGTATACGTGTCTGTGAGAGGTGTGCTTCACCTGGGACATGCGTGCTTTATTTATCGGGCTAGCTATAGCAAATGAATTCTACCTGGGACATGTGTATTTTATCTGGAACAGATGTATTCTACCTGGTACAGATGTATTCTACCTGGTACAGATGTATTCTACCTGGTATATGTGTATTCTACCTGGTACAGGTGTATTCTACGGTCTACCTGGTACAGGTGTATTCTACCTGGTACAGATGTATACTACCTGGTACATGTGTATTCTACCTGGTACAGGTGTATTCTACCTGGTACAGGTGTATTCTACCTGGTACACATGTACCAGGTAGAATACATCTGTACCAGGTAGAATACACATGTACCAGGTAGAATACATCAATACACATGTACCAGGTAGAATACACCTGTACCAGGTAGAATACACCTGTACCAGGTAGAATACACATGTACCAGGTAGAATGGATCTGTTCCAAGTAGAATACACATGCACAAGGTAGAATACACCTGTACCAGGTAGAATACACATGTACCAGGTAGAATACACCTGTACCAGGTAGAATACACCTGTACCAGGTAGAATACACATGTACCAGGTAGAATACACCTGTACCAGGAAGAATACATCTGTACCAGGTAGAATACACCTGTACCAGGTAGAATACAAAAATACACCTGTACCAGGTAGATTATTATTATTATTATTATTATTATTACTAATTGTACTATTATTATTATTATTATTATTGTTATCATTGCTACTAATAAACTGATTATTCTCCAATATCTACTATATGCTGTATCTGTTTGCTCTGTCCTCCACCAGGTGGCAACGATGCGGGCACGTTCTCCATGGATGCGGACACGGGCGTGTTGACTCTGTGACGTCATTACAGGCGGGAGCGGCGTACACACTGACGGCTCGCGTCACTGTCACAGCAACGATGCAGTACGACGAGGCACAGGTAAGCAGCCTGCGCAGCTACCTGCGATTATTATTATTATTATTATTATTATTATTATTATTACTAATTGTACTAGAATAAGTAGTAATAGTATAGTAATAATAGTAGTAGATAGGGGAATAATCGGTCAACAATGTACTGAGGGAGGGAGTGGGTGAGCAAGTGGATGCCCCCACCATGCCCCCACCATGCCCCCACCCTGCTACCCTGAAACCCCTGTCCCTATCATGTCCCCACCCTGCCACCCTGTCCCTATCATGTTCCCACCCTGCCACCCCTGTCCCTATCATGCCCCCACCCTGCCACCCCTGTCCCTATCATGCACCCACCCTACCACCCCTGTCCCTATCATGCACCCACCCTGCCACCCCTGTCCCTATCATGCCTCCACCTTGCCCCCACCCCTGTCCCTATCATGCACCCACCCTGCCACCCCTGTCCCTATCATGCACCCACCCTACCACCCCTGTCCCTATCATGCACCCACCCTACCACCCCTGTCCCTATCATGCCTCCACCCTGCCACCCCTG
>NW_014579167.1:10244-11342 GCF_000485595.1 Priapulus caudatus
GAGATGAAAATCTATCACTTCTTTTATTGGAGGTGAGAATGGTTTATCAGGTTAGTGCAATAACGTGATTAGAAAATTATGAACGGGAATTTCGAACTGTGTGAGTTTTGAAAAGCAAAGCTTATGCTTTTCTCTCGCGCTCACTCGATTATATCTTTACCACGCAATTTCTTTTGAGCCGAGTTTTTTCGTCCTTAAAATTATCTTAAATATTTCAAATCAACCCAGCTATATAAAAAACATTTATACATGTAAATAATTAATAATTAATAAACAAAATAATGTTACAATAAATATTATAACATGATAACATGTTTATATGATGAACACGACACGCGATAGCTTCATTATTGTTATGCAATTAACTGATGCTATGCTGCCTGGTGTTGCCCTACAGAGGGCGCTCACCTCGACAGTGAAGTCGTATTCTTCACGTGTGCTGCGGTCAAGGTCACCGCTGACCTTCAAACGACCAATGAAGACTCCGTCAACCTCCTCCGTGACGACATCGATGACGATATCTGCTCAGACAGACGAAGCCGCGGCTCGTTACCAAGGCAACGCAGCATCACGCGCTCCACGTTCGACGCAAACCTGACCTTTTACGATTTCGCACGGCTCACGCGCAGATTTTAGAATTCGAATATTACTTTTTTTAACTGTTTCATTTAATACTTTTGTTTTTATAGACAGTCAAGTGCTTGCATAGTCAGTGACGTCATCATTCTACGTACGATCACGTGATCAGCATAACTGCACGTCCGCTCACCTTTGAAGTTGTACGCGACATGGAACGTGATGTCACCGTTAGCACCCTCATCTGCGTCGGTTGCCTTGACAACGCCGAACTCATACTGAACGAAGCCGAGTCCCTCCTTCATGCTGTACGCGTAGCTATCCTGCACACAGATTGCAATACGTCACCAACACGTCACCGTTACGTCACCGTTACGTCACCGTTACGTCACCGTTACGTCACCAACACGTCACCGTCACGTCACCGTCACGTCACCGTTACGTCACCGTCACGTCACCGTTACGTCACCAACACGTCACCGTCACGTCACCGTCCCGTCACCGTCACGTCACCGTCACGTC
>NW_014579167.1:11756-19256 GCF_000485595.1 Priapulus caudatus
CTTACTGTCTCATCGTCTGTCTCACTGTCTCACCCTCTCCCTGCCTCGCTGCCGCTTGTCTCACTGTCTATCTTACTGTCTCATCGTCTGTCTCACTGTCTCACCCTCTCCCCGCCTCGCTGCCGCTTGTCTCACTGTCTATCTTACTGTCTCATCGTCTGTCTCACCCTCTCCCCGCCTCGCTGCCGCTTGTCTCACTGTCTATCTTACTGTCTCATCGTCTGTCTCACCCTCTCCCCGCCTCACTGCTGCTCCGTCGATGACTCACCAGCTCACTACAGGGACCGCTCTCCTGCAGGGACACGATGTAGAAATCGGGATCGCTCGCCGGGTCTGGGAAGAACTGCGGGGCGTGGCTGTTCGTGTCAATCAAGGTCAAGGTCGCGGCCACGGTCGTCGTCAGCTGCGGCACTCCTCCGTCACGTGCCTGCGAAGAGCAGACGATTCACAAGATGGCGGCGGTTGCCCGTGGCAACGTAAATACATGCGTGACGTACGATGGGGCGGCAGAGTAAACGAATGAAACAAAACGTTCCTGTTTTGGATTTGTGGTTCGCGAGGCCCCGGTACTACACACGAAGCGGATTTTTTCAAGATGAAAATCTATCACTTCTTTTATTGGAGGTGAGAATGGTTTATCAGGTTAGTGCAATAACGTGATTAGAAAATTATGAACGGGATTTTTGAAGCTGTGTGAGTTTTGAAAAGCAAAGCTTTTCTCCTCACGCTACATCGATTATATCTTTACCACACGTTTAGAATTTCTTTTGAGCCGAGTTTTTTCGTCCTTAAAATTATCTTAAATATTTCAAATCAACCCAGCATATAAACAGAACATTTATACGTGTAAATAATTAATAATTAATAAACAAAATAATGTTACAATAAATATTATCGACATGGTAACATTGTTATGCCAATTAACTGAAGCTATGCTGCCTTGGTTTTGCCCTACGAGGGCGCTCACGACTCGACAGAAAAGTCGTATTCTTCTGTTTGCTGCGGTCAAGGTCAGCCGCTGACCAGCAGTGACCAATGAAGACTCCGTGCAACCTCCTCCGTGTCGACCTCGATGACGACGTCTGCTCAGACAGACCAAAGCCCAGGGCTTGTTACCAAGGCCAACGCAGCATTAATCACGCCGCGTTCAAGCAAACCTGACCTATATATACGATTCCGCACGGCTCACGCGCAGATTGTAGAATGTCGAATATTACTTTTTTTAAATTAACTGTTTCATTTAATACTTTTTTTTTTATAGACAGTCAAGTGCTTGCATAGTCAGTGACGTCATCATTCTACGTACGATCACGTGATCAGCACAACTGCACGTCCGCTCACCTTAGTTGCAGCGACATGAACGCACGTGATTTCACCGTTAGCACCTCGTTCTGCGTCGGTTGCTCTTGACCGACGCCGAACTCATACTGAGAGACGCCGAGTTCCTCCTTCATGCTGTACGCGTACTGGCCTGCACACAGATGCAATACATGCACCAACACGTCACCGCTCACGTCACCGTTACGTCACCGTTACGTCACCAACACGTCACCATCACGTCTCCGTTACGGTCACCGTACATCACACGTTACTGTAGCGTCACTATTAAGTCATAAACACAGCACTGAACCGTCACTGACAGACCCCTTTATTTCCACGTCCCACCCTCCTATTTTCCTGTCCATACCGCCTATCTATATCTATCTATCTATCTATCTATCTATCTATCTATCTATCTATCTATCTATCTATCTATCTAACTATCTATCTATATCTATCTACCTACCTATCTCTCTCTCTATCTATCTATCTATCTATCTATCTATCTATCTATCTATCTATCTATCTATCTATCTATTCTTCTACCTATCTCTCTTTTATCTATCTCTATCTATCTATCTATCTATCTACTATCTATCTATCTATCTATCTATCTATCTATCTATCTATCTATCTATCTATCTATCTATCTATATCTATATCTATATCTATATCTATATCTATATCTATATCTATCTAACTATCTATCTATATATATATATGTATCCTATATATTTCCCCGTGATGCATACCTCGTAGAACTGCGGCACGTTGTTGTTGATGTCTAGCAGCGTGACGTAGACGACAACGCTCGCTGTGCGCGGGCGCCGCCGCGCGTCTCGCGCAGGTGCGCCGTAAACGCCAGCAGCGCCCCCTGCTCCAGCAGCAGCAGCGGACGCGTCGTCGTGACGGCGCCCGTCGTCGCGTCGACGGCGAAGTCGGTCGTGTCGGCGAGCGTGTAGGTGATGACGTCATCAACGGGTCCGCGGCCCTCTATGGCGACATCCAGCACGTGGGTGCCTGCAGCGGGATGTGTTCTCGTTTACCAAGTTGTTTTGTTGGTTCCCAGCACCACCCCCAGCCACCACCCCCACCCACGTATCGCTTACTCCCTCACCCCAAGCACAACCCCACCCCCAGCACCACTGACACATCCCTGCTCCCCACCCCCTGCACCCACCCCAACCCTAGCACCACCCCACCCCACACCCCTGCTCCCCCACATCCCGCTCCCCCACACCCACCACCACCCCATATCTCTGCTCCCCACCTACCCCCACCACCCCGACATCCCTGCTCCCCTACCCCCCCAAATCCCTGCTCTCCCACCCCCACATCCCTGCTCCCCCCCCTCCCAAATCCCTGCTCTCCCACCCCAAACATCCCTGTTCCCCCCCCCCCCCCCAAATCCCTGCCTCCCATCCCCACTCCCACATCCCTACCGCCCACCCCCACCCCCGCTCCCCCCACACCCACCACACCCCCATATCTCTGCTCCCCACCTACACCCACCACCCCACATCCTGCTCCCCACTGCCACCCCCACCCTCACTCCCACTCCACATCCCTGCTCCCCCACCCCACCCCGCAATCCCTCTCCCCCCCCTCAAATCGCCTGTCTCCCCCACCCCACATCCCGCTCCCCTACCCCCACATCCCTGCTCCCCACCCCCCATCCTTGCCCCCCCCATCCCTGGCTCTCCAAGCCCGCCATCCCTGCCCCCACCCCACCCACATCCCTGCTCCTCGCACCCGCCCCACCAATCCCTGCTCCCCATCCCGCAATCCCTGCCCCCCACCCCCAAAGTCCCGCTCCCCGCACCCCCACATCCCTGCTTCCCGCTCCCCCCCCCCCACCACATTAGCCGCCACCCCAATCCCTGTCTCTCCCACCCCCGCATGCTCGCGCCCCTACCCCACCCCGACCCGCACATCCCTACTACCCCACCCCACCCCAAATCCCTGATCCCCAGCTCCCATCCCTGCTCCCCCACCCCCACATCCCTGCTCCCGCGCACCCCGAACCACCACCCAACCAGCCTTACCGGCCTGGCGTGGTCTCATCCCGATGGTCCTGTTTGTAAGGAGATTCGCTGAAGGTGAGAGGGTCGCAGTCTAGCGTCACGTTCCATTCTGACATCACGACCAGCAGCGTCATCTTACCTGTGATATAATATGTCACAGTGTGAGAGATATATATATCACACACAGTCGGAGCTATATATATATCACACACAGTGTGAGAGAGAGAGATATATATATCACACAGTCAGAGATATATATATATCACACAACATCATGTTACCTGTGATATAATATGTCACAGTGTGAGAGATATATATATCACACACAGCATCATGTTACCTGTGATATAATATGTCACAGTGTGAGAGATATATATATCACACACAACATCATGTATCAATTATGCGCACCAAGTGTGAGAGGAATATATATCATACAACAGCATGCATGTTACCTGTATACATATGTACATGTGAGAGTTATATAGTCACACACAACAGTGCATGTATGTATATAATATGTACATAGCAGAATAAATACGACAGCATATTTTACCTGTAGTCACAAACGTGAATAGTATCAATCACCGTGGAATATATTTAATATAGATTGATATTTATATGAGAGAGGAGAGAATGCTATGCTAAGATGTTATACTCATACCCGCACCACACGAATACACACACACGCACACGCCACCGCGACACTACAGCCACGTTCAATACACGCACACGCATAACACACGCATCAACGTACACGACACATGACGTAGCGCACACGCACGCGCACATCACACGCGCACGCGTCACACGCCACGCCGCGCACGCGCACGCGCACACGCATACACACACACCGCACACGCATTACACACACAACACCCACACACGCAACGCCTGCACGTAGACGCGCACCAGCCTGAGGAATCCCTACAACTTAAACCGCGAGGTAACATTAAAAGTTGACGCTACGGTGCGAACCACGCCGCGGTTGCCACGGCGACGCGCAGGGATGCTGCGCACCTGACAGCGGAGGGCTTCCATTGTCTGTGGCGGCGTGATCTCGGAGCTGCAGGGTGCCGCCGTGACCGAGAGCCGATCAAGCCGGCATCGTAGAGCTCCTCCAAACTCATCTGCTTCTTGATGACGATGATGCCTGCAAGGAAACCACGAATATGGCTTCATTCGTCTTATCACCTATGGCTTAACACGACACATCAATAATTGACATACTATTGTCACCATTTAGTCCACAATTCAATAATTGACAATGTCAATTTTGATATTGTCACTTCAATTGACACTGTCACTTCTGAATCTAGTCAAATTTGTGTAGTTACTGAAGTCTGTCGTAGTAGTCACCATTGTAATCAAGCATGCTCATAGAACATCATTCAATCAGTAGGCAGCATAGCGAGCAAGCGCAGCACCAGCAGCCAGCAGCAGTAGCAGGCAGCAGCAGCAGCAGCAGCATAGCAGTATGCAGCAGTAGTAGTAGCAGCAGCGCAGCAGTAGTGTACAGCAGCAGCCGTAGTAGCGAGCCAGCAGCAGTAGCCAGCAGTAGCAGCAGCAGTTAGCGAGGCATGCAGTAGTAGCAGCAGTAGTAGGCAGCAGCCAGCAGCGGTACGTAGAGCGGTAGCAGCAGTATAGCTAGATTAGAGCAGCAGCAGCCAGCAGTCAGTGTAGTGAGCAGCAGCAGCAGCGGTTAGCATAAGCAGCAGTATGTAGTTAGTAGCTAGCAAGCAGCACTAGCAGCAGCAGCATGTAGTTAGTACGCAGCAGCCACAGCGGTAGCAGCATGAGCAGTAGTAGTATAGCTAGCAGGCAGCAGCAGCATATAATGTAGCAGCAGCAGCAGCTCGGTAGCAGCAGTAACAGTATCATTATCATTATCATTAGCAAGGAAACCACGAATATGGCTTAACCACTCGTGCTCAAGGGGTCGTTGCGTAACTACAGATATTACCTGAGAGTACATATATGTATACTACAAAAGTGTACCAGACTTGTAACTTACAGAAGGTACCCTAACCCTAACACCTGACCCTTAACCCTAACTCGTAAACATACCATCATATAAAATATAAACATAATACTAAACAACCTGAAACTACCTCGGGTACATATCTTAGTACCTGATATGACAACGACCCCATCTTTCACCACTCGGGTCCATCACCATGTTAACTTGACATTCGGTTGAATGTGGTTTGATCTGTGATTGTCGTTGTAGCTTTACTGAAGCTTCGTAGTATTTATAGTCACCATTGTAATTATCATCAAATCATCATCATGTAAACAGTAGCTCAGTAGCAGCAGCCACGCAGTAGCAGCAGCAGCAGTAGTAGTAGGCAGCCAGTAGCTATGGTAGTAGCATAGTCCCGCAGCAGCAGCAGTAAGTATAGCAACAGCAGCGCAGCAGTAGCAGTTAGCAGAGTTAGCTAGCAGCAGTAGCCAAGTCCCGCAGCAGTAGTAGTAGGCACAACAGCAGCCGCAGCAGTAAGCGTAGTAGCAGTAGCAGTAGGCAGCATAGTAGCAGCATAGCAGCCGCAGCAGTAGCAGCCGCCAGCAGTAGCAGCAGTAGCAAGTATTGTAGCAGCAGCAGCATGCCAGCACAGCAGTAGCAGCTAGCCAGTATAGTAGCAGCCGCAGTAGTAGTAGTAGGCAGCAGCTAGCAGCAGCAGCACAGTAGCAGTAGCAGTAGTAGTAGCGCAGCAGTATTAAAGTAGAGGAGTAGCAGCCGCAGGCAGCAGCAGCAGCAGCAGTATGTAGTAGGACAAGTACATTATCAGTATCATCATCATTGTCGTCGTCGTCATCGTTTGATGAGATGATCCATTCATCACCCTAACATCACATCACATCACCACACCAATCACATCGACATCGACATCGCCATCATCGCCAATCACCATCACCATGCGTCGACTATACAATTCGTCCATCACCGTTGCCCACCACACCACACAGGCACATCATATCAGCACATCAACTGTCAGCCATCACGACCTCGCATCAGCCAACGTACTACGAGGCTGTCTAGTCTGACACGATGTTGAAGTAATCCACAGCCGCTCCGCGTCATCGTGTAATCACCTCCGCCTATCGCCTAACGTCGCCGTCCTCCGCCCATGCCACGTACACCTGCGCACGACAACGCCACACCTAGTCTGCAGCCGACCGCTTCAACGTGTGGTATACGCGTGGGTGTAAAGTATTGTACGACCGACTACGGTGCGACTAGGTCCCTGCGGTGGTGGTGCATGTATGCCACACATATAGGTGCAACACGCACACACACACCCTCCTACTCTCGTCTCTCTCTCTTCTCGTCTCTCCCTCGTCTCTCTCTCTCTCTTCTCTCTCTCTCTCTCTCGGTCTGTTCTCTCTCTCTCTCTCGTCTCTCTTTCTCTCTCTTTCTCACTCTCGCCTCTTCCTCTCTCTCTCTCTTCTTCTCTCTTCACTCTCCTTCTCTCTCTCTCTTTCTTTCCTCTTCTCTCTTTTCTCACTCTCCTCTCTGCTCTGCTCCTCCTCTCTCTCCCTCCCTCTCCTCTTCCTCTCTTCTGTCCCACTCCTCTCCCTCTCTCTCCTCTCTCCTCCTCTCTTCTCTCTCTCTCTTCTCTCTCTTGCTCATTTATCTATCTCCCCCTCTCTCCTCTCTCTCTCTCAACCTCTCCCTCCTCCTCCCCTCTCTCTTCTCCCCTCTCCTCTCCTCTCTCTCTCCCGCTCTCCGTCGCTCTCTTACCTCTCTCGCTCTCTCCTTCGCTCTCCTCTCTCTCCTCCTCTCTCTGTCCCACGCTACTCTCTCTCTCTCCCTCGTCTCTTGCCTATTCTATTCTATCTCCCTTCTTCCTCTCCCTCCTCCTCCCGCCTCTCCTCTCTTCTCCCGCTCTTCTTCTCTCTTTCTTTTCTTTCTGCGCCCTCTTCCAATCTCTTTTCCTCTCACCCCTCTCTCCTCTCGCTCTCCTCTTTCTGTCCCACGTCTCTCTCTCTCTTTCTCTCTCTCTCTCTCTACTCTCTCTGTTCTCTACTCCTCTCCCTCTCGCTCTCTCTCTCTCTCCCTCTCTCTCTCTCCCACTCCTCTCGCTCTCGCTCTCTTGCTCTGTCTCTCCTCCCTCCCTCCCTCCCTCTCTCTCTCTCTCTCTCTCTTCTCTCTCTC
>NW_014579167.1:23649-24023 GCF_000485595.1 Priapulus caudatus
GTGTGTGTGTGTGTGTGTGTGTGTGTGTGTGTGTGTAGTGTATGCGTGTGTGTGTGCGTGCGTGTGCGTGCACGTTCATGCGTTTTACCTCCAGCGAGAACTCATCTTGTATCTCCCGGTCCAGCGGAGAATTCGGATCCGGTGATGTCGGCGGAGTCGGGAAGAATCCATTCTCTTCCGCAAGGTCAGCCGATCTCTTCTCCCTGTCCAGCAGCCACCTGGTGGAGAGAAACGCAACTAGAGTTCTCGTCTGTGTGCGAGAGTGAGAGGGCAGTAGGGGAGGGAGCGATGGGGGAGGGAGCAGTGGGGGAGGGAGCAAGTGGGGAGAGGGAGCGGTGGGGGAGGGAGCGGTGGGGGAGGGAGCGGTGGGGAGG
>NW_014579167.1:25540-26213 GCF_000485595.1 Priapulus caudatus
GAGAGAGAGAGAGAGAGAGAGAGAGAGAGAGAGAGAGAGATGGATGGAAGGGTGGACGGATGGATGGATGGAAGGATGGATGGATGGATGAATGAATAGAGGGATGAATGGATGGATATTATAGATGGATGCGTGGATGGATGGATGGATGAGTGGATACGTGGACGGATGTATGTATGGATGGATGGATGAGTCATTGAGTGGATATATGGATGGATATATACTTAGATAGACGTTGCAACAACAACTGCACGTTGCAAAAAGCAAAACAAAAGAAAATTATTGTAATTTAAAAAAAAATATGTAAAATTATAAAATATAAAATTTTAAAATTTATAAAATTATAAAATTATAAAAATAAATTAACAAATTATAGAATTTATAAAATTTAATTAAATTGAAGTTGCACTGCACGTACAATGAGGACTTGTTCTCCGTGAGACATGCCCTCCCAGATGAAGCCCGTGTAGTTATACTCGGGGAAGACCGGGGCATTGTCGTTGATGTCTGCCACGTAGAAGGTCACCTGTAACAACAACAACACACATACATGCAGTCATGGTCACATATACGTGCCCGCACACACACACTCACACACGCACAAACTCACACACACACTAACATACTCGCACACACACACACACACACACACACACACACACACACACACACA
>NW_014579167.1:27637-30137 GCF_000485595.1 Priapulus caudatus
CTCTGTCACCTCACCTGCAGACCCGTGGATAACCTCCCCCCCACGCTCCCTCTCCCTCCTCTGTCACCTCACCTGCAGACCCGTGGATAACCTCCCCCCCACGCTCCCTCTCCCTCCTCTGTCACCTCACCTGCAGACCCGTGGATAACCTCCCCCCCACGCTCCCTCTCTCGCCTCTGCTACCTCACCTCAGACCCGTGGATAACCTCCCCCCCACGCTCCCTCTCCCTCCTCTGCCACCTCACCTGCAGGCCCGTGGATAACCTCCCCCCCACGCTCCCTCTCCCTCCTCTGCCACCTCACCTGCAAGCCCGTGGATAACCTCCCCCACACGCTCCCTCTCCCTCCTCTGACAACCTCACCAGCAAGGGTCTAGCCAGAAATTTGAATTGGGGGGGGGGAGGTCCTCGAGCGAGTAACAAGGGGGTCTGGTGGTCTGACATTTTTTTTGTTGAGTTTAATGTAAAAATAGTGCTTTAAATTCAATTTAGACGCTGTTTTGTTGACAATACTTACTTTTTGACAGACAATACTGTTTTGTTGTAAAAGAAAATAGAGAAATTTTTTAAAATATTTTTTATTTTGATTTTGATTGGGGGGTCCTAGGGCCCCCAGGACCCCCCCACCCCACCCTGGCTACGCGCTTGCTCCCTCTCCCTCCTCAGCCACCTCACCTGCGAGCCCGCGGAGTCCAGGGCAACAATGTTGAGGTAGAACCACGGATAGATTTCCCTGTCGAGCGGCTTGCGGAGCGACACAATGCCCGAGTCCGCGTTGATCTCAAACTGCTCGTCGTTCTCATTACCTGCAGAACAACGCGCAGCGATGACGTCACCAGATCATGACGTCACTGGGTCATGACGTCACCATGTCATGACATCATCGGGTCATGACGTCATCGGGTCATTGGGTCATGATGTCATCGAGTTGACCTCATTGGGTCATGACGTCATCGGGTCATTACGTCATCGGGTCATGACATCATTGGGTCATGACATCATCGGGTCGTGATGTCATCGGGTCGTGACGTCATCAGGTCGTGATATCATCGGGTCATGACGTCACCAGGGCATGACGTCATCGAGTCATGACATCATCAGGTCAGGACGTTATCACGTCAACGACCTTTGGTTATCGGGCAGTATGGTCGGGTGAAGGATGTGAACGAACACTGGTTCATAATATTATACAGATAACAGACAATTCACTGATGAGATCAGCCAGTGTGGCTCATAGGGTCTATGTCCCCCAGGGTACTATCGGAGGATACCCTGGGTACGGTTCGATATATCGGAACCTACCCTGGTAACTATCTGATATGGTTAGGGTTAGGGTTAAGGTTAGGGTTAGGGTTAGGGTTAGGGTTATAGTTAGCGTTAGGGTTAGGGAGTAGGCTTAGGCAACTCCCTAGACTCGTTAGTGGAGTAGGCGAGGTACGGTCTGGCATATTAGATAGTACCAGGGTACGTTCCGATATATCGAACCGTACCCAGGACATAGACCCTCTCAGCGCCAGTGTGCTGTGGTTACAAGTGAACAGTGAGAGAATGTGCTTGACGCCTCACCTTTGTTAATCCTGTATGTGACCAGGTTTCCTAGCGGACTCACCGCCCACACATCTGCCACGTACGAGCCTGCTGGCGCCACCTGACGGAGAAGAAACACGACAATTTTCAAATTTAGCCGCATTCGACAAAAAACAGAATCGTCACTATAGATACTATGGATGAGAAGATTGGCTGTTGCCATGGTGACGTGTTACGTCAGCAGCCGATAAACTGAGAACAGCGACAACAATCGAAACCTGCGTCTCGTTATCATTTGAATTAAGTAATGTGATGCACGTAATTAAAAAAGAAATGTACTGTATAGTATTGGGTTTTATTATATTAGACAGCGGTGGTGTGTGGGACACTGTGGGCGTCCTTAGTGACGTCCAGCCGTGCATTCTAGAGCAACAGACGGCATCTAGTATGGATGAAATTTTGAGTGGTTTACGGCACCTCGTCAGATTGTGTAAAGTTATGCAAAGGTTTACAAAAATTTTAGCTTGATGAATCGCAGCTAAAACGACCTCGCTTGCGTACGCGAAATCGCACGCAAATTTACTAAATAGCTGTGTTGATGAATCGCTACTAAGCAACGTCGATTGCGTACACAATATTTACGCAAAATATTTGCTTCATGAATCTAGGCCCAGGTTACGTTCCGTTATATTTAACTTCAACAGCCAATGACTTATAACGACAGTTTCGAATTATAATTTCGTTTGTGGTGCTGTATTTCCATTAGCTTTGACTCGCCACTGTCATAATTGGTTCTTAAACAGGCGGGATCATGGCCCTGGGGAAACCCTGAATTCTCAGGTCTATATTATAGGAGCTACCTCGAGTATGCTGGCGTTGTAAGAAGGAGCGGCAAAGTTAGGTCGGTTGGCCGGGTTCACTCTCACGCTCAGTGATGTAAGGCTGCTCGCAGCGCCATCTGTGGCGCTCACCTG
>NW_014579167.1:32637-41259 GCF_000485595.1 Priapulus caudatus
CCATGTCGAAGTAGCCGTCGTATCCCGCGTCCTCGTTATTCAGCTCGTACATGACCGAGTCGCCACCAGGTGTCGCCGCGCGCACCGTGACGACCGGCTGCGGGGCCGCCCCGCCTTCCTCCACGGTCGCGTCGTAAATCGTCTGATCGAAGCGCGGATACTCGACGACTATCGCGGCGTTGTAAACCTCTACGTTGAGATCGACGTCGGCATAGAGGGCGCTGTTCAGCGAGTCCTCGGCGCGCACAGTGATGACGTAGTCGCCGATGAGAAGCGGCGGTGCGACACCTGCAAATGTGTGTATGTTTGTATGTGCGAGTATGTGTGTATGTATGCTTGTGTGTATGTATGTATGTAGTACTACCTCTAGTGATGCTACTACTGCTGCTACTGCTACTGCTGCTACTACTGTTGCTGCTGCTGCTGCTACTGCTGCTGCTGCTGCTGCTGGTGGTGGTGCTACTGCTACTGCTGCTACTGCTGCTGCTGCTGCTGCTGGTGGTGCTGCTGCTGCTACTACTGCTGCAACTACTGCTACTGCTACTGCTGCTGCTGCTGCTGCTGCTGCTACTGCTACTACTGCTACTGTTGCTGCTGCTACTGCTGCTGCTCCTGCTGCTGCTACTGCTACTGCTACTGCTACTACTACTGCTGCTGCTGCTGGTGGTGGTGGTGCTACTGCTGCTGCTACTGCTGATGTTACTACTGCTACCACTGCTGCTGCTGCTACTGCTATTAAATTACACGAGAAATAATAACAAGATAAGGAGTACGTTCTTATACATGGGCGCAGTGGCGCCATCTATCACTCACGTGTGGACACGTCGCCGCGTGTAGGGTCAACAGCAAACATGGCTGCGTCGGCACGCAGGCTGTAGCGGATGGGGGCGCCACCGTGCGTCGCGTAGACCGTGTACACGAGCGTCTGCGCGGTGACGTCATCGGCGACGCGCACCAGTGGCGCCACCGGTGAGAAGACTGGCGGCTGGTAGCTCGTCACGAACACGCTTACCTATAGACACGCAGCGGTCAACAACGTAGCGGTAAATAACAGAGTGGCCACTTAGCTGGTCAACACTGGTTACTCAGCCAATCCATTAGTAAGTAGACAATTGTCAAGCAGTCAGGTTTACTAAGTGATTGACAATTGTTGATTGACTGATTAAAATGGTCCATCAGCCAGTCAATTAGTTAGTAAACAATTGTCAATCACTTAGTAAACAATGGTCCATCAGCCAGTCAATTAGTTAGTAAACAATTGTCAATCACTTAGTAAACAATGGTCCATCAGCCAGTCAATTAGTTAGTAAACAATTGTCAATCACTTAGTAAACAATGGTCCATCGGCCAGTCAATCAGTTAGTAAATAATTGTCAATCACTTAGTAAACAATGGTCCATCAGCCAGCCAATTAGTTAGTAAACAATGTTGTTTTGGATTTTTAACTAGTTGAGAAACAATCTTATCAGGTAATCAATTTGACGATACGTTTAGTCCCGTTAGTTCTTACTTTTAATTTAAAAAAATGGCAACAAAATTTTTACAAATTTTACCATGGAAAATTCGTGACGTAGTCAATTGAACTCTACCTTCCTACCACCGTAGTCAATAGATGATCTCCTCCTGCAATGACTTACCAGTACGTCTGTGTAGAGTGAGGGTTGGCCGGTGACAGAGGCCCTGACGGTGAGGTAGTGAAGGGACTGCACATCATAGCTTAGCTCTACCAGTGTCACGATGTCACCCTGTAGTACGAGGAAAGTGACGTGTGAAATATCACCCCGTCATATCTCAACCCCGCCACGCCAGCAAGTCACGGCTACATAGCGTTGACAAATACACACACGCACGCGCACACACGCACACACGCATACGCACACACACACACGCACACACACACATACACACACACACGCGCGCGCACGCACACACACACACACACACACGCACGCACGCACACACACATACACACACACGCACGCACACACACACACACACGCACGCACACACACATACGACGTGTAGCACGCAACGGTAACATCGATTGTTGCTGCTGTTGTCACTTATATCGTTATTATTTTATCATCACCATCACCATCACCACGATCATAATCATCATCATCTTGCTTGCAGCCGCACTCACACTATTATTATTTATTTTTTTATCACCATTATCATCATCACCATCATCATCATCGCAATGCTAGCAGCCGCACTCACACTATTATTATTATTATTATTATTATTATTATTATTATTATTATTATTATTATTATTATTATTAGAGCAGTCAGGGCATCACAACACACGCATTATTATTATTATTATTATTATTATTATTATTATTATTATTATTATTATTATCATCATCATCACCATCATCATCATGGCAATGCTTGCAGCCATACTCACACTATTGGGATCTATGTGGAAGCTCAAGGACGCCTCCGTGAAATCGTACTCGACGCTCTCTGCCGGCACCGACGCTTCAACGCTGACGACATGCTCACCAGGGGGCAGCCCCTCACGCACACCGGCTGTGTAGTATGGCTCTGTGTACTCAGGGTAGGCGAGCGAGCCGGAGTAGATCTCCACGCTCCTGGTGGTAAGAGTAAGTACTAACGTGTTATCGCGTCATCGTATATACGTGCGCGCGACTCTGTCTCTCTCTCTCTCTGTGTCTCTCTCTCTCTCTCTCTCTCTCTCTCTCTGTCTGTCTCTCATCTTTCTCTCTCTTTCTATATCGCTCTCATCACTTTATCTCTCTCTCTCTCTCTTTCTCTTTCTCTCTATGTCTCTTTCTTTCTCTCGCTCTATCTATGTCTCTATCTCTCTGTCTCTCTTCTCGTCTCTTCTCTAGATTGCCTTCCTCTCTCTCGCCCCTCCTCGCTTCTCATATTTCCTTGTCTCTCTCGCCCTCTCAATCCCTCTCTACTCGCCCCCTACCCACTCTCTCTGGCTCTCTCTCTTCTCCCGCCCTCTACCCCCTCTCTATCTCTCGCATCTTTCTCTCTCTATCTGTCTTTCTATCTCGCTCTCATAGCTTTCTCTCTCTCTCTCGCTCTCGCTCTCTCCGCCTCTCTCCTCTTTATATACATATATTTTTGTTTCCTCTCTCTCTCTCTCCCCCTCTCGCTCTCTTTCTATCTCGCTCTCATATCTTTCTCTCTCTCGCTCTCTCTCTCTTTCTATCTCGCTCTCATATCTTTCTCTCTCTCGCTCTCTCTCTCTCTCTCTCTCTCTCTCTCTCTCTCTCTCCGCTCTCTCTTCTCTCTCGCCTTATTTTTTATGTGTTTTCTCTCTCCGCCCTCGCCTCTTTTATATAATATCTCTTTCTCTCTCTATCTCTCGACCTCCCTCCCACCCTCTCCCCCCTCTCTCTCTCTCTCGCATCTACGACTGGCTTCCCCCGTACTCTCTCTCTCTACTCTCTTCTCTTCTCTCTCTTCTCTCTCTCTCTATCTCTGCTCTCTGCACCTCTCTCATCTATCTCTCTCTCTCTCTGCTCTTCCCTCTCTCTATCTCTCTCTCACTCTCTTCTCTCTCTCTCCTCTCCCTTCCTCTCTCTTCTTATCTCTCTCTCTCACTCTCACGCTCTCTCTCTCTCTCTCTTTCTCTCTCTCATCTCTCTCTCTCTCTCGCTCTCTCATATCATCTCTTCTCTCCTCTCCGCTTCTATCTCTCCTCGCTCGCGCCTTCTCTCTTCTCTCTCGTCTCTCTCTCTTCTCTCGCTCTCTCTTTTTATCTCTCTCCTCTCTCTCTCTCTCTGCTCTCTCTCTCCGCCTATCTCGCTCTAGCTTCCCCCGTACATGGTCATGTCGGCTGTGAGGCCGTCGGCATCGGTGGCGCTGATCGTGACGTAGTTGGTGCCGACGTCCGTCGGCTGCAGCGCTCTTCTTGTACTCAGCTCTCCCGTGTCTCCGTGCAGCTGTGTAGCAACGCAAGAACGAGCATGAGACGAAGAAGGAGGAGGAGGAGGGGATGGAGAAGGGGCATGAGAAGGGGCATGAGAAAGAGAAGGAGAATGTGCATGAGAAGGGGCATGAGAAGGGGCATGAGAAGGGGCATGAGAAGGGGCGTGAGAAAGAGAAGGAAAGGGAGAAGGAGGAGAAAGAGAGGGGGTATGAGGAAGAAAAGCAGGAGAAGGGGCATGAGGAGAAGATGGAGCATGAGAAGGAGAAGAAAGAGAAGGAGGATGACAAGGAAAAGAGGCATGAGTAGTAGATGGAGCATGAGAGAGAGAGAAGGAGAAGGAGAGGGAGTGTATGAGCAGGCGGGAACACAAGTGAACACATACGTACAAGGTTCATAATCCAATACTAGATCCCAGTCACTCTCAGCACCCCCCCCCTCCCCACCCAGCCACCCTCACGCCCCCTCCCACCCAGTCACATTCAGCACCCCCTCCCACCCAGCCACCTTTAGCACCGACCCCCCCACCCAACCACCCTCACGCCCCCTCCCACCCAACCACCCTCACGCCACCTCCCACCCAACCACCCTCACGCCCCCTCCCACCCCAGCCACCATCAGCCACCCTCCCACCCCAGCCACCCTCACGCACCCTCCCACTCAGCCACCCTCAGCACCCTCCCACTCAACCACCCTCAGCCCCTCCCCCCACCCAACCACCCTCACTCACCGAGTACAGTGTACTGCCTCCGTCTATCACGTACTGGAGTTTGCCGCTGCCCGTCGCATACACCGTGTAGAAGGTGGCGTCTTGCTGCCACGTCACGTGCACGCGCACCGGGTCCGGCACGGGCGCGAAAACCGGCGCCTCGCCGGACGTCGCCGTCTCCATGACGACGACGCCGACGACGGCCGTGGTTGTCGGCGCCGACACGTCGAGGTTCGTTGCCATGATGACGAGCTGCAGCAGCGCGGGCGCGTCGAGCATCCGCGTCGTCGTGACGACGCCACTCGCAGCATCCACGGCGAAATCGTCGCGGGACGGCGAATCCGCCGCGATGGTGTACGCGACCTCCGCTCCCGCTGCCGCCGTCGCCTTGACGACGCACACGCTGTAGCCCGGTGGCGCCCTCTCGGGGACCTCCGCGCTGTAGGCGGGAGTCGTGAATATCGGTGCGTTCCCGGCGACGTCGTAAACCTCGATGTTGATCGTCTGCCGGGCCGACAGCCCGCCGACGCCCTGCTCCGTCGCCAACACCGTCAGCGTCTGCGCGCCGAGGCTCAGAGGTGGCGCCACGGTCGTGCGCACGTCGCCCGTGTCGCGGTCGACCGCGAACTCGTCACTGCTCGGGTCGACGCGCGAGTAGAGCAGTGGCGCCCCCGTGTGGGAGGTCGCGTGCGCGCGGTAGACGACGACGCCGGCGGGATGCGACGCGGCGACCATGAGCGGCGACGGCGGCGGCGCGAACACGGGCGACGCGTCGCGAGTCACCGTCACCGTGGCGACGGCGTCTGTGCTCAGCCCCGCCGCCGACGCCGTCACCACCAGGTGGTGCCACTGCGCGGCGGCGTAATCGAGCGGGCGACCGGCGACGGTCGACACGACACCGGTGGCGCCCTCGACGGAGAAATACCCGTCGTATGCCGCGTCGGCGGCGCGCAGCGTGTATGCGACGGTGGCGCCGCCTACCGTCGTCGCGCGCACCGTGAACAGCTCCTGCGCGGCGTTCTCTTGTTGCGCGGCCACGCCCGTGTAGTAGGTCTCGTCGAAGACTGGCCAGTCGTCCGCGGTGACGCTGTCGTAGATGTTCATCTTGAGCGGCGTCTCGACGTGACGCGCGTATTCCGAGCGATCGGTGGCGCGCACCGTCAGCGTCACGTCACCAGCGATTGGTCAGGAATTTGAGTCAGCGAGACTGAGTCAGGCGACTGAGTTTGCAGGCACGATGAGTCTAGGCGAGTTGAGTCAGGCGCTGAGTCGAGGCGATTGAGTCAGGCGATTGAGTCAGGCGATTGAGTCAGGCGACTGAGTCAGGCGACTGAGTCAGGCGATTGAGTCAGGCGACTGAGTCAGGCGATTGAGTCAGGCGACTGAGTCAGGCGATTGAGTCAGGAGACTGAGTCAGGCGACTGAGTCAGGCGACTGAGTCAGGCGTTGAGTCAGGCCATTGAGTCGGCTGGTCAGGCGATTGAGTCGGGCATTGGTCTTTACACCGTAGGACTGAGTCAGGCGCTAAGTCGGGGATTCAGTGGACACACTAGGTGAATTTTCAGCGCGATTTATACGGGATTCTCGTCCTCTAGCACTAAAACATTTTCCGCAGCTAGGATTGATAGTTCACATGATTAAAATGGCATGGATTTGCTGAGGGATATTTGTACATTCGTTGCGCGTAGTAGGCATTGTTAAGTCGATTGTATTAGCTGCATGTTGGGCGCGCTTTTCTATTAGTGCCCGATTTTATCAAATGTTTGATGGAGTCGCCCGCTCGAAATCGCCGGCGACTCAGTGGACACACTTTTTAGGCGATTGAGTGCCCGAATCAGTCGGCCCGATCATCGCTGCGACCAATCGCCTTGTGTGTACATAGAGTTTAGTACATAAGGACCTTCACTTTTCTTTGCCAGACGACAGCCTGCCGCGACGGAATATCTACACATTTTGTCTGGCCTAACGGTAAAGCGAGATCCGCTACGCGCTCACAGGGGGCGCCACGGACGCGTTCTCCGTCGACGCGCTGAGCGGAGTGTTGTCGACGTCGCGGGCGGTTGCCGCCGGCGACCACGCTCTCACGCTGACCGCCGTTGACCAGACGACCGCGCTGAGCGCCGCCAGGGACGTGACAGTCGCCGTGTACGACGCCGCGGAGCGTATCCCGTGTTCAGTCCGAGCTACGCGCGACGGTGGGATCGGACGAAACTCGCCATGGCGACGTCCATCGTCAAGGTACGCGTGCGTGTGTGCGTGTCTGTGTGTGTGTGTGCGTTTCTGTGTGTGTCTGCGTGTGTGCGTGGTGCGGCGTGCGTGGTGGTGTGCGTGCGGTGCTCGTGCGTGCGTGCGTGCGTGCGTGCGTTGCGTGCGTGTGCGCGCCGCATTGGTTGATCTTGCCTGTACAAAATACATATACGATAAGTTTGTTACATCGCCGTGTGCAGCACTATGCATATCTACGCTCTAACCTCTACCGCCCTACCTAATTTTATCCTATTATCGATCCTACTATCTATTGATTTCATCCTACACTATTGATCTAACCCCCCGGCTCTACCTCACTAGGTGATACGACGACGTCAGTGGCGCGGGCGGTCGACTACCGCTGGACGCAGAGCCGCCAGGGGACGCACCCTGGTTCACGATCCGACGCCGACGGGAACTGTCCGCTCGGCGGTCGCCATGAGCACGACAAGACCCGTCAGTGGTTCCGATACGTGCGCGCACGCGACGCAGGCCTGGACGAGGTCGTCTGACGGTCGTTCGTCGAGGCGGGCGCGGGCCAGGCGAGGCAGGAGTTCGCTTGCCGTTTCGGACGTGTCCCGCGCCCGACCGCTTCCCGTCGGGGCGTCATCTCACGTGTTTGCTTACTGGTGAGTGCGGTTTATTGACGCCGGGGGGCGGCCTCCCTATATAATTGTATGGTAGGGTAATTGTGCGCGGGAGGCCCCTTTTCCCTGCAATTTCGTTCTGGGACCATTTTTTATCACCTTCTCACTTTCCATTTCCGGAGAACCCTTTTTCACATTTTCGTTCGGTAGACCACCTTCGCATATTTTTCGTTCTGGCATATGTCTCTACTTTTTTCCCGACGTTTGGAGCCCCCCCCTTTGATGTGTGAGTTGTACGCTGGTTAGGCTAATTTCTCTCTTCAAGTGGTGTGATGGTATACGAATGTAACCACGAATATCGTATCTAGTCGATGAGTATTGTCATTATTTTATGTATGATTATTATCTATTTTATAGATCGTTATGTTATTGGTATCTTTGCTGTTGTTTTTTTTATCGTTTCGATGATAGCTGTTGTTATTGTTATTTGGTATCTTATCGTTTGTTGATGTTTATTTGTTATTGGTTCATTATTGCTGTGCTTATTGTTTTGTTTCTTTCGCTGGTTGTTATTGTTATTGTTATCATTTCGTTTGCGTCTTTGTTATCATTTCTTATAATCATATTATCTTTTTATTATTTCAGTATATTATTATTGTTATCTCTATTCTTCATCATCATTCTCATTCGATCATTCATCATCATCTATCTCATCATCATCCTTATTATTATTACAGAGATGCCGACTTACGATTTCTTAGTTACGAATTTTTCGATGATCGAACATTTGACTGAAGTCATGTTAGTGTACCAATGGGTCAATATATTCAGTGATAAAGACACCATGCTCCCTTTGATTTTGACTTTGCCATCGTGTGTTACGTATTATTTTACACTAGTTAACTTCTGTTTACTCGATGTTACACGTACATATACTTACACTATGTACACTCTGGTTACGTTACGTAATATGGTTCGTTCGAACGCATCAGGAGTCTCTGTACTTTGACTGAGTCGCGCCTAGCCGTTTTGACTGACTCTCTACTATGTATGCGGCAAGGCGTGGGTGGAGTCGACTACAGCTGCTGCAAATCGGCGCGGCGGCAGTCTACGAGATCGACCCCCGACGCGCCGGCGAGTCAGCACGAGCGCGACGCCGCTGCCCTG
>NW_014579168.1:0-8759 GCF_000485595.1 Priapulus caudatus
AGCGCGCACCTCTCTCTGACACATAAATCCCATTCACTCTCTACTGTTTGAAGCCAGCTTCTACCATTTCATAATACACTTCTCTGTTTGACACGCCAAGCTTCTACCATTTCATATCACTACTGTTAAGCCAAGCTTCTACCATTTCATATCACATTCTACTGTTTAAAGCCACGCTCTTACCATCCATATCACTTCTACTTTTGATTTGCCAGGGTCTCCGCCTATCACTCTTCTACTGTTGAAGCCAGGGTCCTCATCCCAGATCTCTCTCGTCTGCCTGTTTGAAGCCAGTAGTCGCTACCATTCCATTCTCTCTCTATGTTTGAAGCAGAGTCTGCCTACCACTCCCATGATATCTCTCTCTACGGTTGAAAGCAGCGTTCTACCAGTTTCATATTCAGACTCTCGTGCTCTTGAGCAAGCTTTTCCATTTCATATCACGACTCTACTGTTTGAAGCCATGCTTCTACTCCATCCCATATCACTCTCTAGCTTGTTTGAAGCCAGGGTCTACCTTCCCATATCACCACTCTTACGTGAAGCGTCCTACATCCCATATCCTCTACGTTGAAGCCACGGTACCCTACATCCATATCACTCTCTACTGTTTGAAGCAAGGGTCCTACATCGCCCATATCAACTCTCTGTTTACGGTGAGGAGTACCAGTCCAGGACATATTTACAAGGCGCGGCATCTCTCGGGGGGCAGAAACCGGAAAAGATATGTGTGCATATTTTTGCACATCTATCTGGTCATACAGCTGCATTTAATTAATGTTCATATGTGTTATTATGTTGTATGTTATCCTCAATAAGAGGCCAACGAATTGTGTTAGTTGGGATAATTTGATTTTTCTCAGATACTTGACATTTTCTCTATTCTTCTTATTTTCACTGATGAATTCCCCTTCTTAATATTTATTATCTGATACGTTGATATCTTTAGTCGAAGAATCTAGTACAGGTATCTATTTATGTATAAGCATAAAATATATCACGCCACAAGCTAAATTATGAATAAGGTAAAATAATTTCTTTAACAGACTTACTCATTGCAAGTTTCACCATTAATTCAATCGACTACACAGAAAAAGACCCAACAACAACGCAAATTCAAGAAGCAATGGACCACACTCGAGAGTAGAGCAGCAAGTTATTTTCGCCTTTCTCTTGTAGCTATCAACATAACATACTACCATCGGGCCACATGCCTATACTTAACATGCCCCGAGCGCCCGCGATAATTTTACACCACGGGGACAAACTACGCGCGCGGTACACGAAGCTGCGACTAGGCCGGCACAATTAAAAATACACGATGCAACACCAAGGAAAAAACAATCGGAAAGCTGAGCGGCTCTTCGGGCATGTGCACTGAACTCTACAAAAAACTCTGAGTTGCTCATGCAATGTATTGCGGAGCCCCTACTCCCTCCATTTACTCTTCTTTCTTCCCCCTTCCCTCCTACTACTCATCCTCTCTGCCTCCTCTCCTCTACGTCTCTTCCTCCAATGGCATTTCCTCCTCCTCCTTTCCCCCTTTAATTTATCATGCCTCTTCACTCGATTTTGGCATTCCTCCTCCTCCTTGTCCCCTTCATCAAATGGCTGTCTTTCTCTCCTCACGTCTCATCCTCTACCTCCTCTTCCTCGATTGCCTTCCTACTCTCAACGGCTTCTCCGGCTCCTCCTGCTCCTCTATCTCCCCCCTCCTACTCCTCCTCTCCCCCTCCTCTGCTCCTCCCCCGCGGGACGTGCCGAACACCGCCCAGTTCAAAAATTAACGAAATATAATCACGCTTCATCACGCGCACTGGTGACGAGCGTTAATTGTCGCCGGTCGCCTACAATATTGCGTCTGTACGTTAAAACGAAAACTAAACGTTACGTGCGTCCACGCGAACGCCTGTAAAACATAGAACCGTCAGCGAATTGAAATCGAAATCTCCCCCCCCGACGCACGCGCGGAGAGAGAAATGACGGCAAGGCGTAGCTTCAACTTCACACGCCTAACATTGCTGCCCTCATCGCGAGCGACGCAGCAAAACCAATCGACAACCAAAAATAATAACAATACCAATCTATCGCGGTTTAGACGTCGCTAAACGCATGGCGGCGACGATGACGTCCATTTTGACTCTCATTCAGATCCAACTTGTGTCATGGCACATGACACCAGCACACGTCGCGTTACCTTTGACGGACGCAGAACGCCCCCACACAGAGGCTCAAAATATTTCACTAAAATAAATTAAATTTTTGACCTTGGGAACGACGACGCCCGATGGGCAAATGTTAAAGGGTGAACCGTTTAATACGATGGTGACTTTTCGCCAGGAAATGGGCGGAAAGCAAGTCGATATATCCTTAGATTCGCGAGCGCACAAGAACACCAGAGCCACATATGTCACGCGTTACGCCGGTTCCCGTCGCATTAGGCTTCGAAGCCACGCAAGCTAGGCTGTGCCCTGAGGCGTGTTCAGTGGAGTCCGAACGCTCGCTAGCGCTCGCCGAGCAGTTTGCGCGCAAGATTATGAAAAGCTGTTCGCTCAGCTGATGCGAGTGTTTACAAGATGGCGACGAAAAAAATCTGTGCAGAATGCGAATCTAACATTTTGGAGTCAAATTTGCAATGTATTTCACTCTTATTTTCACTTTTTCATTCATCATTACTTCTAATTCAATTTGTAGATTCAATTTCGTCGGCTAATTCGTTTAAACAGTACTTGTTCTCTCGCAATTAAAAATCTTGCGATTTATGCTGAGTAACCATTTATGGGGCGCGCCGCCATCTTTTGATCAAGCGGCGCACAGCGAGCACACAGCGAGCGCTCGTGTATCGTTCAGGAGGCGCTTGCTGCGTTCGCTTCATCGGCGTTCGGCATCGAGGCGCTCGCTCTCCTGAGGATGAATGAATGAAAAGTTTGAACATAAAGTTTGAAATACGATTGCCCAACTTGACGTCAGCAAATGTTAGATTCGCATTCGCCAGATTTTTTCGTCGCCATCTTGTAAAACAACTCGCGCACTGAGCGAACAGAGTGGCGTGTTAGGAGAGCGAGCGCCCTCGATGCGAACGCTCGATGAAACGAACGCAGCCGCCTCCTGAACGGACACAACGAGCGCGCGCTGTGCGCTCGCTTGTGCCGCTCGCTCGCGATCAAAGATTGGCGGCCCCATGGAGGTTAACTCAGCAGATTTTAATCGCCGCAGCAGAAACAAGTTTACTGTTAAACGAAATTAGCAGACGGAAATTGATAAACAATTGAATTTAGAAGTAAATGATTGAATGAAAAGTGAAATAAAGTTTGAATTAGATTGCAACATTGACGTCAGAAATGTTAGATTTCGGCATTCGCCCAGATTTTTCGATCGCCATCTTGTAATTTCACAACTTCGCGACACTGATGCGAACAGCTTTTTTCAAAGCTTGCGCGCAAACGCTCGCTCGCCTCGCTCCGCGCAGTGTCGTTCAGGAAGCGCGGCCGCGAGCGAGGCGCGAGCGTTAGCGTTCTGGTCTCTGAACACGCCCTTCTGAACAACGCCTCTGGAGTCGGCCAGCCACGCGCACGAGTCGCGAGAAGTAACCGCTCGCGAAGCGCAAGCGGCAAGGACAGTAGAGCCACGCAACAGAGCCGCGTCGTCTGAGCCGAGAGAGAAATGCATATGTTTTCGCCAATATGCAGTTACAGGTAGAGGCCACGGCCAATATAGCCATGCGTGGGCGAAGGAGAAGTGGGATAGTTTTTCGCCAGTTAGGCAACGATCGTAGAGCCAACGCATCCACAGCCGTCTGGCAGTTGGAGAGAGAAGCGCGGTAGTTTCTGAGCGCACGTGTAAGCAGAAGCCATTCTGCCAGGCACGTGCGCGTGGGTGATGGGCAGAGTTTAGGCAGTCTACAGTGGACACGTGGCAGCACGCGATCGAGGTTCAGACAAGCTCAAGCGAAGGGGTAAGGAGGAGGAAGAGGGAGACGAAGCGCAGGCATCCACGTGGGTCGACGAGACGACGACGGAGAGGGACAGTGAGGAGTGAGGAAGAGAGGCCAGAGAGAGAGAGAGAGAGAGACGACGCGTAGCGTGATTTACGTTTGCGTTCGTTTACTTTGCGTTGATTGTATAATTTCTGGAGCAATACGCGTGCTTATGCGACGCGAGTTGATTGTATGATTCTGTAACACGTACGTGTAGCGGGTTACAGCGCGCGATTGATTGTATGATTCTGCCGAGCCAATAGCGTAGCGGTTGCGCGCGTTGATTGTATGATTCTGTACAGTAGTGAGCGGTACGCGCGCGGTTGATTTATTGATTCTGTAACAATACGTGTAGCGGTACGCACGAGCGAAAGACCGATACGAGTGCGTCGGTTTGCTGATGCTGATATTGATTGTTGGGCAGTGTTCATTGATATTGATTATTGACTTTGGACGTCAATTGTCGGAGTGTGGATATTGACTATCGAGGTGTCGAGTGGTGTTGACAACTACATGTTAGCGCTTTATGACATTACCCCCCATTCGTTTCCCTGGTTTCTTTTAGCGCGTGACAGCGGCGCGGCGTGATCATACAAAAAACAAGTATGCATATATATACAGGGAGCTCAATACTTCAGAAAGCGCGGATTGCCTGCCACGGTATCTCTCGCGCCAACAACCAGTTGTTTCCTGGTCAGGGGGTGGGTGGGAGGGGACGAGCGTCAGAGGGTGGGGTCGTGAAGGAGAGGCGTCAGATGGGGTGGGGTGGAGAGAGCAGCGTCAGAGGGATGGGGTTTTTGGGAGGGAGGAGCGTCAGAGGGTGTGAGGTGGACGAGGGAGAAGCACGGTTCAGCAGGGGTGGGGTGGAGAGGAAGAGCGTCAGAGGGGTGGGGTGGGAGGGAGAGCGTCAGGGCCGGGTTGGAGGTGGGGTCGTGCATGAGCGTCAGGGAGGTGGGGTGGGGGAGAGAGCGTCCAGGGGGTGGGGTGGGGAAGGAGAGGCGTCAGGTATGGAGGTGGGGTCGGGAGAGAGAGCCGTCCAGGGGAATGGGGTGGGAGGAAAGAGCGTTCAGAGGACGGTGAGGTGGGAGGAGAGCCGCTCAGAGGGGTGGGTGGGAGAGAGCGTCAGAGGGGTGGGGTGGAGAGGGAGTAGAGCGTCAGGGGGTTGGGGTGGGGTGGCAGAGAGCGTCAGGGGGTGGGATCTCGGGTGAGGGAGGAGCGTCAGGGGACCCCGGTGGGGGTGGGAGTCACGAGTAGCGTACAGCAGGGGTGGGAGTGGAGGGAGAGCGTCAGCGGGGATGGAGGAGTAGGGAGAGAGAGACAGTCAAGAGGAGGTGGGAGTGGAGGTTGAGGGAGAGGCGTCAGAGGGAGGAGGACAAAACGGAGAGCTACAGAACATAATACCTATATAACCCCCTGACAACACAAACAATCACAACCATAATTAAGACATACAGATATTACTTTATAATCAAACGATGACAACCAAATCAGTCCACCCTCAGCTCAAACAAATCAAATCTATCAACCAACTGCTACGTATACAACAAAATAAAGGACAACACAAAAATACAATCCAGCATACAGGAAAGACTTGCACCATTTATATAAAATACAGTGAGATCAAAAAGAAGAATAATAAACAACATAACATATATAAATTACTAATCTATATTACAAGTTATCTATATAGTGAATCATTACTCAGTGATAAGAGTGAAAAGTCTTTACAAGATGATTCACTCAATTAGATCAAAATAACAAATAGTGAATCGAACTGCTCAACAAATAGAAAAATAAATCATAAGGAAAGATCTATTTAGAAATAATATATAGAAATATATAATTATAGTCATAATATCAGAAAATATAGACAGTCATGTCGGACATCAATAAAATACAAATTAGCAAGTGAAGAGAATTCATGTTTTTAGATATGATATATGATCAGAATATTTACAAATACAAGAACGGTATGACTGTCACGACCTTTAGACATAATACGTTATGTGACTAATTCAACATTCAAGTACACGACTTTCTGCTAGATAGCATTTACATATATATACATAGAATAAATTTGCAATGATATTGGATTAACATCTTAGTATATGACATTCACATATCAAACAATAAATATATGAGGCTTCCACAATTACAGGATAGCAAGATTGAGACAGGATGCTGCCAGCCTAGCATCCAGTAATTTGAGGCTCCCCAACGATAGGCAGGCGCCAAGCTGTATGAAAGCGATACATTTAAGCGTTGGCTACGATTCAAAGTTACACGCAGAACGACCTCTGATTGGCTCGGTGAACTGGCAGTCAAGTAGAATTAGAGTGCGAATCGTGCAGCAAAACTCCTCCGAGTTGCTGTAACTCAACGGAAAAAACAGAACAGCATTCTAAAGGTGGTTTTACTTCTAGCGTTCTTTTAGGGCGTTATTTTCAGCTAATTCTTAGGATATAATTACGGCTCATAAAAGTTTCATAGGTTCAATTTACATTTAAGAAAGATTTTAAAAAATGTTTTAAACTAGACGTACTACAGTTTGATTTTACAACGAACTGTCACACTCAAGCGCACAGATCTGATAGTTGCTCAAAACACTTTCCAGCCAAGGTGCTTTCTTAATTTACTTCATTTAAAAGCAAAAGGATTGTAATATCTTATAAACGACATTATAGTTCAGTATAATATGAGTAGATTTGCCTAAAATGATATCGTTTGGTCAATAGCATTTAGATATCAAATATAATTGCACTTTATGTGATTAGCCCTCGGTCTGTATACCTGCAACAATAAATTGTCAAATACGCAACTTTTCGGGTGGCAGCCCGGTCGCAGGTGTCAATGGGCGCCCGTTCAAATTTACGTTTGCGTTGATGTGTAACATAATATAAACAATTGAAATGTATGGTACTGCCGAAACAATATACGTGTGGGTATAGACGATTTGTTATACAGTAAGTACAGTTGTATGCAGTAAAATCCTAGAGGCTACTGTCCCTTTAAATAAAGCAGACAGATAGAGCAGTGGTAGTAGTTCAGCGTTAGCAGATCTAGGTAGTAGTCTTTGCTGGAAGATGAGGAACAGGGTGCAGAATAGGCAAACAGTCACTATTGCCATTTAGTACCTTTGCTTCATACTGGATGGCAGCAGCGTACAGCATGGCAACATTCGCCACGGTGATTCCTTGCTTGATGGTTCGCTCACACAAAGCTTTCAACTGTTTTTCTAAGTACGAGTTAGCTAAGTCCAGCAAACCTGCAATAGTACATAATTTTTAATGTAATAACCAAAACCACCAAAATAAATCACAACCAAACTAAAATTATATCGAAATGAGATGTTCAGCGATCAATTTTAATCCAAAAATATCTTTTACATTTGCATAAAAATAGGTTTTACCTAAAGATTCACATAAAAATTCTTGGCTACTTGATCGAAAGACTGTTCTCTCATATCCTATTGCTAAACAAAGTCACGCAAATTACCAACACAGATTGGAACCAATATAGATATAAAATTGCAGCAAGTCAACAAGCCAGGACAAAAAACAAGAGCCGCAGAGAGCGTCTGGGCCCATCTGAGGTCTGTTGCTACGGTTATAAACGTAACATTTCAGTCTTGCGTAGTGACACCTTTGTTAGGCGCAGATATGCAGATACGCAGTTGCGTACACATCATTTCAGCAAAAAAAATATTATTGCAGAGAGAGAGAGAGAGCGAGAGAGAGGGGGGCGAGAGAGAGAAAGAGAGAGAGAGAGAGAGAGAGAGAGAGAGAGAGAGAGAGAGAGAGAGAGAGAGAGAGAGAGAGAGGGGAGAGATCGAGTCAGTCAGACTAAATTGCATGTTTATAAACAAATAACACCCACGCGGCGCCCTACTGTATCAGTTACGTCATCGATTGAAATGTACATTCCGATTTCGATGGTGGGCAGAGGTAAGGCAGACGCACGTATAACGTACAGATTTCTTCAATGTCGAAGAGGATCAACACATTTCGACTGACAGTCAACCATCGGGCTCTGCAGTGTCCACAAGCCAGCATGCTCCACCATATCCCCACATTGCAGACTACTGTAATGTCGACGGAGAGAGCCATTCCAAGGACAGTACAAAACTGGCAAATTTTCATTTATAGGTTTGACGATTCATTTCTGCAATTACTTATCTCAAGAATGGTTAAACTGAAGTTAAGAAAGTATTTCCTTCTGCACTTTTGAGCGCAATATACATTTGATACACCTATCCTGCCGGGACATTCTTCTCACTCTGTTCCGAAAGAGAGTGGATACTGACTAGGTGCAGGGAATAGATAATCCGAACTAGTTGCTACCTTCGTTTAGCCCATGCTGTGATACCATCAGCCACCCACCTGCGAGGTAGGCCTATTTATAGTTTGGCCTTAATCAAAAACAGACGTTTGCGTAAGTGCTATTGACATTGTATTCCCAACGTACAGAATCTCATATAGAGAATGAAGTTCATATATGATTTAAGGCGCGTAAACGTTGTTCAAGTAAGTTTTGCATGCAGAATTTCACTGTGAAATTTAATCTTCCACGATCACACAAGTATGATCAAACACAGTTCAGTCCTTTGTTAACAGTCAACAAATCCATGTTTAACCCTCCTCTTGAGGGTAAAAAGGTTATCAGACACTTACTCTTCGCATTCAAACTTTGCCCATGCCAGTTAACAACAAGAGACTCGTGTGCCAGATAAGAAGTCTTGCAGCCAATACTCAGAGTAGAGCCGGAGACGTGGATATTGAGTGGC
>NW_014579168.1:15998-18514 GCF_000485595.1 Priapulus caudatus
GACGATGAGACTTACTGTTTCTCTTTCCCTTTACGTTGAGCTGGATATCGTAGAAGGGTTCTACCCGGGATGACATGTACTCGACGTGTTTGCAGTTGACATATGACTGCAAGTGCAACAACGGCAGTGACAATCAGTGCACATCCATTACTGAAGAAACTCTCGCCTCAAGAAGCAAGGTTTATTGCCTCTTAGAGAGTACATAAAATTTGGTAATTATCATTGGTAAAAGGTGGAAACAATAGGCATGTGCTCAAATCCGACAATTTTCCAAATATTGTAATGGCCCATTTTCCAGGGCTTTACAGCACCACAGCACATCCAGGATTTTCCAGGTCTGGAAACTATCATTTTAGAATTCCGGGAAATTCCAGAACCAATACGAACCCGTATCTAATGACCATACACAACCTGCCCATCAACAAAGGTCATAGGAAGGTGACTTCCATTTTATTACAGATCTACACATTTTTCACGAAGTTAGAATAGCCGAGAAAAAGTTCGAAACGAGCACACGACAGTGTTGAACCTTTTTTTAGTTTTCTTACATTCTTCGAACGGTTAAAATGACAGAAAAAAGGTTAACGGCGAGCAGGGTGGAATACGCTAGTATTTGATTCTTGATCATTAATCTAATGCAACTTTTCAGTCAGAACAACATTAAACAATAGTCTGAAGCTAGCCGCTAACAAGGCCTAAACATAACGACTTAATTTGTCTTATTAACACGTTCAACGCTGCCGGTGTTAACAATGCACCTACCGCCCTGCGCTGGGATTTTCGCGTTTTTACCGCATATTCACTTATTGATTTACCACATTTCCTTTGCAGGAAAGCTAACCAAACTAACACATTTACTCTGCATGAGTGTTATCTCACCCTTACATGTTCAAATAGTATGAAAATCGTTCCCCTTCATAATATATTGATATGAAAACATGGCAAAAACGGACATTTCGTGCATTTTTACGTGCTAGTAGCCGTATTTTGGTAAATATATCGAGTTATAAAATTTTGTTATTAGTAGGAAGTGTAATATAGATGTATACTTACTGTCAGACATAAAATACGACATATCACTGTCCGAATCAGAACATGTCTGCAACTTCTTCATCCGTCAGAGAACGTCGAACATTCGCGCGAGCTGCCATGATTACAAATAGCGTCCTTCAACGGACTTTAGCCCCCAATTTACCTCGAGTCTCAAAACTCTTAATTTCACGTTCGAATCAACGGTAAAGCATTGTATTCTTTAGTTCATGTAAGACTGTGGTAATATAGAATGTCCCTGTTTAATTTCTAGGTAGGTAGTGCCTGCTATCTGTTGGAAATCAGAGTAACAAAAACCAATAATCTATCCACGAGCTGACTCAAGTCATGGATCCGCAGGGATGCGTTTTGATTGTTCCCACGAGGTAACTCGTGGATCCGTAGGGTGTACGTGTTAAGGCAGTATTGGCAGCTTAGCAACAAAAAACCCAGCAATTCAGACCTCCTTTTCAACTGTGGCTAGAGACAATTACGAATACTTACGATCATTTTGCCTTCGAACAGTCTCGGTATGGTGCCATCCACCATGGTGCCCTTCATTTTGCATTCAACGTTATCCAGCAACTGCGGTAGACATTTTCAACGCATTATTATGTGTCACTCTGTGTCGAACAGTAAAAGTCTCCATATTTAATTAAATAAGGCTTATTAAAGTCATCTCGCGGCAAGCATCACGTTACGTCAAGCCGTTTGTAAATGCGGCTAATAATACAGACGCAACTTCATTCCGTACGCCCATCCCGCAAAACTCGTCACGAGATTCAACTTACGCACCCTGCACACTTACCAGGCGACACAGCTCCTGAACATCATGCTGCATGAACGAATCCAACGTCTCCCACCTGCAAGGTACGCAGAAACGCCCACGATTACCGCCCTGCTAGTGCGAGTCTCTACGAGACTGTGCTAACAAAGCTGCTCCCACGCACGCCCACCAAAGCTGCTCCCACGCACGCCCACCAAAGCTGCTCCCGTGAACGCCCACCAAAGCTGCTCCCGTGAACGCCCACCAAAGCTGCTCCCACGCACGCCCACCAAAGCTGCTCCCACGCACGCCCACCAAAGCTGCTCCCGTGAACGCCCACCAAAGCTGCTCCCGTGAACGCCCACCAAGCACCAAAGCGCTCCCACGCACGACCCACAAGTCTGCTCCGTGAAGACCCACCAAATGCTCCCACCACGCCCACCAACTCTGCTCCCGTGAACGCCCCAAAGCTCTCCACGCACGCCACCAAATCTACTCCCACGACACGCAACAAAGCGTCCGCAACGGACGGCCACCAAAAAGCTGGTCAGCGCCAGCTCCAAAAAGTGGCTCCGGTGAACGCCCCCCGCCCATCAACTGCTCCGTGAACGCCACAAAGCTCTACCGTGAACGTCGCCACAAAGTCTGTCCACCGCCACAAAGCGCTCCGTGAACGCCACCAAAGTGCTCCCACCACGCCCACCAAGTGGCTCCCGTGAAC
>NW_014579168.1:19880-21249 GCF_000485595.1 Priapulus caudatus
GACTTCATCAATGATAAGAATCTGTAGGTTGCTGTATTTGCTGCAGAGCCGTGTAAGCTGGTCATCCCCAAGGGGTGTGTATTTAGAACTGTGGATGTCACAGTGGATAGCAAAGGCAGAGTGAATGGTTTGGCCACCAATGTTGAATGCTGCAGTTCCAGTGTAAGCAACAAGTAGCACAGTCACGTCATCAGCAGTGTTTGTCAGAGGAGACAGCAGACGGTTAGCTTCATACTGGAAACCATTGATCACATGGGATTTTCCAGTGCCTGCTCCACCAGTGACAAAAACCTGAAATGGTTTGACAGTCTTTCCAGTCACTTTGTGCACACACCACTGACGCAGATGCAGAAACAGTTCTCGTTGTTTTTTGTTCATTGTTTGAAGGATGTTTAGTGCTTGGGAAGATGAGACCCGTTGTCTGGTTGTTTCAAGGAATGTTGGTCGAGCAGAAGACTATGTACTTGGAAGAGCTGCTTCCAGATCTGGGAGCTCAGGAACTTCTTCTTCATGACTGAATTGATCATCATGCTGTGGCTGTGTGTCACTTCTCTCTTCCTCGGCGCCAGGAGCAATCTCTGCCCAGCCATCTTCTAGGCGGTCACCCTGCTGCACAGCAGACCAGGCGTCATCTATTTCCTCAGTACAGTGTTCATACCTGTCCATGTTCTGAACCACGAGATGACAGATTTTGGTCACAGCTCCATTGAATTTGATATGATGACTCATGAACACCTCCTCATATGTCTCATCATCACCCTTCATCTGCTTGCCACGATGTGGCATGTACATCCTCAGTAGTGTACAGAAGTGGCGTTCACTGTCTTTTGCTTTGGAAACTTTGAGGTAGCGTATCACTGCAGGTGTCTTCCGTTTAGCGACAGCACCCATGTTGTCCTGCAACAGGATCACAGTGCTGCTGTGAGTGTCATGCTCTGTGTCACTGTGGTGATCTACGTCTCTGCTACCTGTGACAAGTCTGTATTGTGCTACAAAGTCAGCAAGACACATGTTGGTGAACAGAGCTTGGCTTGGTCGTGCCCAGTACCGGTCCAAGATGGACTTTTGGAAGACATCTGTGGTATCTTGGCCCTTCTGCTTTGCTATGTTCCTCAGAACACTCAGCGGCAGAGTCATTCTTGTGGATTGCTCATCTGCTGGGACCCAAATGATCTCTCTGCTGCAAGCTTTGAGTTTCATCCCGGTCCCCCTCCAGATGGCCTCCATGACGCTGACCTCACGATGTGTGACATAGACCTGCCCGATGGTACGAAGCTCCTTGACAGCATCCTCGTTCCCTTCTCTGGCATCTTTCTGCGCAGCCTTCAGCAGTGCACCCTCCTCGCTCTCCTTCTTACTGATATAGGAC
>NW_014579168.1:21978-23649 GCF_000485595.1 Priapulus caudatus
GTTGTACTTTGAGAAAAGCAGAAGCTATCTCCGGCCAGCGACGATCTGCTGCAGAGAAACTTGCAAACCATGTTGGGATGCCCAGCTGCTTGACCATGGCACACAGATCCCTCAACGTTTTGTCCCAGTAAGGTGCTGATCCTCTTACTTTTGTTAGGAACTTATATCCTTCATTTTGGTGAACCATCTGGCGGAATGAAGCAGCACTTGTCAGTTGACCGACAGTGACATGACTCTGATAACCAGATGCCTTCCTCAGACTTATACAGGCTGATGACAACACCTCATTGAATTCCTTCAGATATTGCAGGTAGAAGAGATACTCCGGATTCATGGCATATTTGTTGTCTGCAGAGAAGAAGCGACTCTTGATGTATTGGCTAAGGGTGAGTTTCACTGGGCGTGTGTCAGCATAGGTTTGCTTGCCTTCTGGGAACAGCAGAGGGAAGGCTTGACACTCCTTGTCTTGTATTGACTGCGGGCGGTTCTGTTCTGCGGGGGCCACACAGAAGATATTATCTTCCTGGGTGTCGCTGATGTATTGTGACAGGTCAGTGGGTTGGAGGCAGGTGACCAGTGGAGCTGAGGTGTCGCTCACCTCATCTTCATCAACAGCATCACCTTGATTTTCCTGGCTTGTACTTGGAGTAGTGTGTGGGCTGGTGACATCGGTAGATTCTATTCCCCCTTCGGATTGAGTTGGTGGCAGGTTTGACTCTGTTATAAGAGCAGCGGAATCATGTTGACAGGAGATATCAAGCGTATGATTCCTTGGAATGTCTGCAAATGAAGGGTGTTGTTGCTGCAGGAAGTGGAATGCATCAGCTACAAGGTTTGTACGGACCTGTTGGTAAAGGTGGTGTCCGCGGTACTGTAGCTTTCTTTTCAATTTAACTTTCAAAAGTCCACTATCATCAATAGATCGTGGTAACTTGGAGACAGTGTCGGGTACGTTGGCTGCCACACACACTACAGGTCCATGCATTCCCCTCTGTGTTCCTTTTGGCAGACATATAATTTTCATGAAGGGAATCACAGGTGTCAAAAGAAACTGCTCAAGTGTGTTGAGGTCCTTTAGATCTACTGGCATGCTGATTGATTTCAGATTATTGCCTTTGGTGGATAACGGTGGTAATTTCCCTTTGGTCAGAGACTTATGACATGCTAAACATATCCACTGATCCTCCTTCTCATCACTCAGCTGACACACTTGCACTATCTGTGCATGGTCTCGATATTTTTGAGATGTGTATTTCTGGACCTGGTGTCTGAACCTAAATGTCTCACAAAAACAGCATGTGTAATCTGGAAGTTGGGATATTTTTTTTTGAAACCTGTGCAGTACTTCATTGATATCTTTGAGCTTCTCCGATTCTGCAAGTTGTTTCTCGACTCTTTTCTGGTTCTGTGTTTCCTTCACTTGTGTCTTCTGCCTTTGGGCTTTTTCGCGCGTCTGCCTGGCCTGCTTCACTTGAGCCTGCTTCACTTCAGCCTGCTGCCTCTGAGCTGCTTCCCGCGTCTGCCTGGCCTGCTTCACTTCAGCCTGCTGCCTCTGAGCTGCTTCCCGCGTCTGCCTGGCCTGCTTCACTTCAGCCTGCTGTCTCTGAGCTTCTTCTCGTGTCTGCCTGGCCTGCTTCACTTCAGCCTGCTGCCTCTGAGCTGCCTCACGTG
>NW_014579168.1:23659-27531 GCF_000485595.1 Priapulus caudatus
TTGGGCTTTTTCGCGCGTCTGCCTGGCCTGCTTCACTTCATCCTGCTGCCTCTGAGCTGCTTCCCGCGTCTGCCTGGCCTGCTTCACTTCATCCTGCTGCCTCTGAGCTGCTTCCCGCGTCTGCCTGGCCTGCTTGACTTCAGCCTGCTGCCTCTGAGTTGCTTCTCGTTCTCTTCGGATTCTCTTCACCTCTGGCTCACCTCGATTTACCTTCTCTCGTAATTGCCGCTGCTCTTTGACTCCTGGTTTGCTGAGCCACTTGTTCTGGTATAGTTGCCTTTTCTGAGTGTGTTTTGCAGCTTGCTGCTGGAGGTACTGGTCAAGTGGTGGAGTGCAGAGCTGAACTTGTTGCTGAGTGATGTGCACTGAGCAAGGGACGACCTCAAACTTGTCAGTTGAAGTCAGTTGGAGGGAAATTGACAGCTGATAAATGTGGTTTGGCACCTGGTCTACACTGGGTAATGTTACTAATACAGATGTGCCATCTGCTGTCCCCATACCGTAAACATCCCTGGAATGTGAGTCGAAAACAAAACATCCTTGTGGTGGCCCTAAGTTCATCAGCATACAGGTGTAACTGTGGGCGTCAGACCCCACAAGCAAGAAGTTGTGTTGGGACACCCTCTGTGCTGCAATGATGGCATCAGCAAGTGTATAGAAGGGAGCTTCTGTGCTATTCCTTCCCAAGGTTCCGCAGTAGGCATTGTGGTATGTCAGTTCATACTGGACACCATGGTGGGACACTGACTGTGGCAACTCATTGATCATCATGAAATGCCTCTGACGACGACACGAGGAGTAAAGCTGGTCACCCTCCAGCAGTATGCTGTCGAGGTGAGCAGTAGTCCAACGGGCTAGTGAGGTGTTCTGTGCTGTCATGAGGGCAATCAATGACATGCATGTACACTGAGTGCCACGGTTCTGTGAAGGTAGTAATGGACTACCCTGATGAAATGACCCTTGCACAGTTGACACAGCCGTTGTTCTGGTCTGCTGCATGAGCTGTCTGTGGAGAGCACGTCGCTTCTCTGGGCTCTGCTTCTTGGTGGGCCCCATGATCTGATAAATAACACATGAGTAATAAAGGTTTTTGAACGAAGCAGAGAAAATGAGACCTGTATGCCCGCAGTATATGTGTGATAGCAGTAATTGGTGTCTGTCGAGTATAAACACTGTAATGATATTAAAAAGGAAATGATAATAAACAGCAAACGATAATAAAAAGCCAATGCTTAACGGCAATAAATTTGATAAATTTTGTAGCTTGAGATGTGCAGTGCAAGCAAAGAAATCACTGTAAACTGACAGAATAGTGCATTTTTGCTCATGCTTGGTAGATATGACTCAATGCTGAAACATATTAACAGTAGAACTATGGGAAAACTGTTTTGTAAAGAAATCGAATGTGAATTGCGACAATTGAGATTATATATGTCGTGAGCACATTATATGGAATTGCTGCAAATAATTATAAATGAGAAAGGTCCACTAGATGAATTGGGAAATTATGAATAAAATGTTCAGTACAATCAGGCTGTTATGAGTATGATGTTATGAGTGACTTAGTTATCAGTTTCTCGAGTGTTTTACTGGAAGCATTGTAATGTTCCCATATGTGCATAACTGTAGCTGGAACATTGTAATACATACTGCATACATACATAATGAATACATACTAATAGTTATACATATATAATACTAATACATATTACTACAAACATACATGGTAAAACATACTATCCACGCTAAAACATGGTATCAATTGTTATAATTGGTTACAAACAATAGTAAATCATGAATAAGAAATGGTGGAAAAGCAGATTGATTTTTGGGTTTTTGGTGACTGTTAGTTATCATTTTCTGGAGTGTTTTGACTGTCTTGAACGCTGCTGCCCTGTGAAGCTTGAATGTTGCTGTGCTGTGAAGCTTCAATGCTGCTGGTCTGTGAATCCTGTTCATAATCGAAATCATCGGTGAGTATGCTGGTGAGATGAGTAACTTTTTTCTGAAGTTCCAGATTTTGCGTCTGCATTGTCTTCATCTTACATGTTAAGTCACTGTTCTGTCTATGTAGATAGGCATTGTATGTCTCTCTGTCTTTCACAGTTTGTGCCAGGCTGTTGGACATTTGCTCAAGCTGTGAAAGCAGCCAGAGGGATTTTTGCATAGCTGCTTTGGTCTGCTGAAGATGCCTCTGAAGAGCTTTTGTACTCTGCTGAGTTTCTCCAGTCGAGATTGAATATAGGGCTGCTCTAAGACTGGTGTCGGCGTTGGCGTGATATTCTTGGAGTGTGACCCTGAGATCATCAATGGTCGTTTTCCTTCTCTTTAACGGACTGGGTCCGGGACTCGAGCCAGGACTTGGGGAGCAATTTGGGTCTACATCTGGGCTGGGCTTTGACCCCTGCGAAGATGATGGTGAATCCATGTTCGCTTTGAAAGTTGAACTCACTGAATTCTGAAAATGTATCATACAGCTAAGCAAACTTGTATGTATACTATTAAAGTGAGACATTTTGGCTTAAAAGTCCGGAGGGGGTGAATGGCTGGGCGTAGACATAAGTGTAAATTGCAATGTATGGTGGAGTTATCCCAGTGGTGACATATGCATCTAAACAGAGGAATTCCTTTTCCAGGCATCCCTCCTTTCCCTTATATAGAGCTGGTTTCCCCTGCACCCTCCTTTCCTTCATCTATGGCTGTTTCTGCCTCCATCCCTCCCCCTGATCTATGGCTGTTTGCTCCTCCATTTCCCCCTGATGTAAGTCTGTTTCTCCCTCCATCCCTCACGGGGTCAGCCCTATAGACCGAAGGTCCGATAGACCAAATATTAAAAAGGGACCTATAGACCGAAGGTCCGATAGACCAAAGATTTCATAAATCAGAGTAAAATACTTTACTTAAAGGCATAATAGGCCATTGATTATACAAAGTTGACGAATGCTACATTAACTGGCACCTTCTGCAGTTAATAAGTACATTACCTTATAGTCAAACGCGTATTAGTTTGTCCAATATCACTGCTAATTACTAAGAAATGTCTAATTGAAATCCGTAAATCTGGTAATCTGGCGCCAACGCTAAATTGGTTGCCAAGCAAAATAGCCTCGAATTCGGTTAGACAACGTCACATGTTGCTACGGGTGTTTAGCAGAGAATTGTTTGTCCCGGGATGCTTATATACGACTAATGAGCTAGTAGAATGTATCTCTGGGTGTATTCTCGGTATTGAGGCACAAGTAAATAACCGTGGGTGCTAATGAACGGGTACCCACATGTCTTCAATTTCAGACACAGGTGTATTCGTTTGACCAATATACGTAAATACGCGTAGTGCCGTCTGCTTTCCATGTTTAGTCTGTGGCCGTGGTTAGTCCGCGATCCTCCCATAGCGTTGGCCCCAACACAGCCTACTTCATTATCACGAGCGTCCGTGATTCGTACGTGGATTCCACGTTCATTACAATACTGTTCGTTACGGTACTGGGGCGCGTTTCACAAAGCTACGTTAAAGTTCTCCGCTAAGTTCTCCGTTCGCTTTTTAGCGAACGGAGGCATAACAGAGAACTTAGCGAACGGACAACTCCTGTTTCACGAACGCTCCGCTATGCCTCCGCTAAATAGCGGAGGACAGCAGGCAGTCAGCTGGCAGATAACTACAAACATGTGTTGCAGTCGCTAGGTTACGTTCTATCATATACATAAGCAACAGCGCTGTGACAGAGATGAGATAACTCTAGAACTAAAGCTATTGCAGAGAGTCAGTGTGTGCGTGTGCGTGTGAGTGTGTGTGTGTGTGTGTGCGTGCGCGCGCATGTGTGTGTGTGTCTATATATGTGTGTGTGTGTGTGTGTGTGTGTGTGTGTGTGTGT
>NW_014579168.1:29297-30839 GCF_000485595.1 Priapulus caudatus
GTTGGATTTCTGAAAAAAACACAATGCATTCAAGGTAGTAACGGCCTAATGTCTACTATCATACACGGCATCACACATAGGAGCTATGTGCCAACTATTTGCATGTATTTGCACACATATGTCAACGTTATTAGAATTACAATCATTGGCAAGGCATTCTCAGCTCAAGTACCAATTCAACTAATAGCCATGTAGATGGCGAACCTCACAAATAAAACTCACTGCCAAAAAAACGATATCAAGAAATTAGGCAAACTCACTTCTTTGTAATGTTTTCTCTGTGTCTGCATTGTTTATCAACCGCAGCTCTGCAGACGCATTGCACGACCAAGACCTGAAGAGAAAACATGCACAGAGGCACTGTACACCACCGAAGTACACTGTATAGTGTATGCAGTATTTATTGCATTGCAACAAGGATGCACATCTCAGAACATTTGCGTTGCTAACTGGGACAAATAATGGCATTTCCTCTGCTCCAACATATGTACCGATTATTCCCACCTGCATCATACTGAGTTGCGCATTCATTTATCCAATATCTAGTAATCTATTACGTTCCCTTGGAAACACATGCTGTGTCACAAATTGAGCAACAATTCGTCAGGTGAAGCGAGGTTGAAAGCGTATTCTACGAAGCAGACACACAAAAGCACTGCCCAACGGCAAAACTCACGTCGACTTGGACTTCGCGTTGCACTGCAAGTAAAATCCCAGGCTCTTCGTAATCTGGCACTCCTCGTTAAGCGACGTTTCCAACTTGCACATAATCTTCCTGCGAGAGACAAGAAACGGTTCGGAGGTTTTTCGTTGGTGCGAATTCCGCCCACGCAATCAGCGGCGCAAGTTTGACATGCTTCTGACGCGGACTCGAGAGCAATCGCGCAGCGAGTTACGACACGCACCAGCGGGAAATAGAGATCCACATCGCGCCAGAGCCGACAAGCCGTACGCATCGCACAAATGTCCCATTGATCCACTGAGGAAGATGAATTGATATCAATTCGTGCAAACATCATCACGGTTTCGTCAAGTGCACGCTGGTGCTCAAATTTTTTAATTATAGGCGTGCCACCATCAAGATTTGTGCGTACACCATGATAGCAAAATAGCATTTCATCACTATGTTTATGCAGGCAGAGCCTGCATCATGTATTGCCCACTCACCTACCGATAATACATCGTTTAGGTATTATTACTACACAGCTACAATTTGCAAGGACCACCAGTGATGTACCCACGTAGTAGCATCAATTGGTCGAACAGCCATGTTATCGGGCACACCCGCGCACGCAGTAATTTTGAACAGTCTTCCTATCCTTTCACGGCGGAACACAGCTTTTGGCGGCCACGCCTCTGCTGCGGCACCCCCCCATGAACGCAATACCGGTGCAGCATTTACTGAAGCCCACCTTCCTTCCCAACACCCGTGAAGCCCTACCACAGACACACACGTCAAATCGGGGAAGGGGGGGTAATCACCAAGAGGAAGAACAACTCACCACGGCAGGTTTCTGACGAACGTCGGCGGGCTGAGCACGG
>NW_014579168.1:31606-41250 GCF_000485595.1 Priapulus caudatus
GCTGTGTGCCGGCATTTTTCCTCTGCTCTAACACTCATGCCTAGCGATTATTCCACCTGCCATCATACTGAAGTTTGCGCATTCATTTATCCAATATCTAGCTAATCTATTACTGCTACCCTTGGAAACACACGCATGTGTCACAAATTTAGCCAACAAATTCGTCAGGTGAAGCGAGGTTGAAAGCCGTATTCTACGATAGCAGACACACAAAAGCATCTGCCCAACGGCCAAAACTCACGTCGATTGGACTCGCCGCGTTGCCTGCAAGTAAATATCCCAGGCTCTTAACAACCTGCCGCTCCTGTTTGCCGACGTTTCCAAACTTGCCACAATAAATCTTTCTGCGAGCAGACAAAGCAAACGCGTTCGGAGGTTTTTCGTTGTGGCGAATTCCCTCAACGGCAATTCAGCGGCCGCAAGTTTGGACTTAGCTTCTGACGCGGACTCGAGAGCAAATCGCGCAGCGAGGTTAGCGACACGCACCAGCGGCGAAATAGAGCATGCGCATCGCGCCAGAGCCGACAAGCCGTACGCATTGCCACAAAATGTCCCATAGATCCACTGAGGAAGAGGAATTGATATCAATCGTGCCAAACATCATCAACGCGTTTCGTCACGTGCACGTTCGTGCAAATTTTTTTAAATTAGGCCGAGCCACATCAAAGATTGTGCGCTACATCCATGATAGCAAAACGGAGCATTTATCACTATGTTTACCCACTCGGCCTACCGATAATACATCGCTTTAACTTATAGGTGATTTATTACTACACAGCCCCTACAATTGCAAAGGACCCCAGTAATGTACGCCACGTAGTAGCATCAATTGGTCGAAACAGCCATGTTATCGGACACATCCGCGGATGCACGCAGTAATTTTGAACAGTCTTCTTACTTTAACGGCGGAACCACCAGCTTTGTGCGGCCATCGCCTCTGCTGCGCGCACCCCCCCCATGAAGCGCAATACCGCGCTTTGCCAGCATTTTACTCGAAGCCCACCTTCCTTCCCAACACCCGCTGAAGCCCTACCACAGACACATCACGTCAAAATCAGGGGAAGGGGGGGTAATCACCAAGAGGTAAGCAACAAACTCACCACCGGCAGGTTTCTGCACGAACGTCGGCGGGCTGCACACGGTATCCTTGACCTTGAGTTGACTGATGCCGCTGCCACGGCTGAAGACTAAATGTGGTTTCAGATACGCTGCGCCTTCATCTACAGGACGATCATCACACGCGCCTCTCAATCCCTAGCCCAGCGGCCGGCTGGAAAACTAGTCTGACGAGGACGGCGGGGTCCCATTCGCAGTGTCGAAACGATTGGCGCTTTCCCGTCGTACGCGAAGTTGCCAGCTCAGTACGCCCCGCATATTTGAGATGTAAAAATTGTCATTATCCATTTCTCCATTCTCATTATGGATTCATACTAGGACATTTAAAAATCTAGCAGGACTGAAAACAGATTTTCGTATGTATAATATTCGATGTAACTTTACTTGATTATTGCATAAGCATATCAGTTACTCGCTGCGGGCGCGTGAGTAAAATAATCAAAAACATGGCATGCCAGAGACTGCATGCCGCAGACCACTGCTGAGCAGCGGATGAATACGTGTCGCAATAAATGGTTGCTAGTGGGAACAAAGGACAGCATACGCCCCCCTCCCAGTTACCAGTGGGATAAGCTTTCATTGTTTTTTTGTTTCTTTTTTTGTTCTTGGAGCTTCAAATTTTTTTAAGATGGCGTGCACGATGCGCCGTGCATCAATAGCGTCATCAGCGGCAAAATATAACCGAATTTGGTTGACGAATGGCGCAGGGTTAGCCGCACACTGGAGCAGTAATAGAGTAACTGGCATACCTTGTTAGCTTAATACAGTACATACACCTTACATCAAAACGCGTATTAGTTTGTCCAATGATCACTAGCTGTTACTGAAGAAATGTCTAGCTTGAAAGTCCGCCAGTCCAAGAAATCAGTTGTTTACCAGTTTCAAACCGCCTGCCGGCACGAAGCCGGGCATTGATACAATTTATAGTGCACCGGACATTTCGCCACGCATGCTCCGTCGTCATGAAATGCATATCATCAGTGATTTCGCTAAACACGGACGCCTCGTTGATAAGGAACTTGTTGCCAGACTGTCCCATGTGCCGTCCGTGCAATTAGTATCGTGCTGCTTTTACTCCATTCCATGTTTTAGTCGCGTGGCCGTGGCTTACACCGCTGACACTCCATTTTCATGTATGTGCTTCGAAAACATACGCGGCGCCCGCACAAATGTTATGTTCATGCCCGCTTGACTCCTGAATGACCATTTACGGCACGGTAACATGAATATCAACAACCGATTTGCAAGTCTTGCTTGCTTAATGTAACCCGCAGTGCATATTGGGCGTGCAGCAAACTAATACGCGTTTGGCCTATAAGTTATGTATTTAGTTAACTACACAACGGCTGCCAGGTTACCTCTAGCCATTCCATCAGACATTGCGATAAATCAATGGGCCTAGTATTGGCCTTTATCTCCTGCGATTACAATAGATCACTTAGTAAAAATAAAAAAAAAAAAATTTAAAAAAAAAAAAAAAAATAAAAAAAAAAACTGATAAAAACATATAATGATTCCATTGAGTGCGTCCTCCTCTCCTCCTTACCTCCATGAAGCCAGACAGAATTGCGGTAAGCAGACCTGCCAAACCTTGATTCATGGCGCAAGCCATTCTTCTTACTTTAGCTCAGAATTGAATGAATTTATTAATGACGGAATAAAATTCTGCAGCAGCGTGGGCGCCATTTGCAGGGTCGCGGACTCCAACGCCTTTGAACTCCAAATGCGGACATGTTCCCGCAGTGAATCATGTACACCTATAGTGGCGAAAATTCAGAAATGAATGGTGCGCCGGGGTGGCGAAATGTACCCTTGCGCTCTGCCGCAGCAGGGCCCGCGTGCGTAAGGCATGCCCAGTGCTAGCCGGGGCTCTGGGTGCCATGCTCCCCAAAAAAATTTTTGCGAAATATATTTATATTCAGCCATTTTCCTGCGCAATCTGAGGCATACTGTGGCGCCATCCATTCTCAATGTCTGATAACACTATCTCAACCCTAAGACTCAACCCTCTAACAACCACTGCTCTGATTAGCCATACAAGCTACGGCCGACACCTGCAGACAGCGCTTGCTGACTAGGCCTTTCAGTTTTACTGCGTAGACATGCCAGGATGATACAACAATGCCAAAAAAAAAACAATGCTGCCAAGCAAAACAATTGCGAACAATCAGTGCAAATTTTGTTACAGTGCAACGCTGAACATTGCAGAAATATAAAACCTGCCGCTGCAGAATGCGGAAATTAGGCTAGAAATCGTAAAAAATGGGGGGATTTTCCGCAGAATGAGGAATGGTTTGCGAACCCTGCATCTTGGTTTGTATGTTATCACGCAGATGGAATGATGGGACTAACTCTACGATCAAGCTATGAGAACAACTGAACGTCTGATTCCAATATGGCTGCCCACCCACAACGCCAGATACTTCTCGGCCTCACAATGCTTAAAGACTATTAAGTTTCACAAGTCGTAAAAAATTCAGTTTGATCGCCTGATCGTACATTCGTAAAGACATCTTGGAATTAGTAAGGAATACGAAAAAATCGTAAGGGTTGGCAGGTCTGCGTAAAGGCTTCTTACCTTCCTCCATCGGTTCGTCGCAATTCTTACTGACAGCATTCATCTCTCTACCATTGACGACGGCATTCACCTGATTCTCATACGCCACTTCATCGCTTTCAATCATCTTGACATCCTTTGCTTTGATAGTCGCATCATCGGCTGTAACAACACGTGTCATCGTCAATTCAAGTCAAGCAGCATCACAAATAACTCATGCATAATAAATGAGATCACTACACTTCGCCGTTCGAGCAGAATGTCAACTAACGTGCATACATGTATGATTATTCATTGAACAAGAGCTGCAGAGCATCTGGGCTCATCTGAGGTCTGTTGCTACGGTTATAAACGTAACATTTAAGTCGTGCGTAGTGACATCTTTGTTAGGCGCAGATATGCAGATACGCAGTTGCGTACACATCATTTCAGCAACCTTCTGCATTCTGCATACCTCCCAAATCCCATTGGTTGATGCAAATCGAGTGCCTGATATATATGAAACTCCTGCCGAAACTCCTGTTTTATGGTGCATTGTGACACAAATCAATGTTTAACCCTCCTGTTGAGGGTCAAAAGGTTATCCGACACTTATTGTTCGCATGTCAGCGGAAAGTACATTTCATGGACCTTTCAATAAAGCCATAAAAATGGTAGGTCAAGTTTTTCAATCGCTCCGTCACACCATGTCCTCAGAAAATGTCTAAAATCTGCACTGTGCCCCATTGACCTTTGACCTGTGACCTCCAATTTCGGCACAGTGATGGCTTTTCCTACCATGATGCTATACACCGACTATCCCGAGCCTAGGTTGAGCCGTTTAGATTTGTGCTGCAATTCTGCATTTCCTCCCTATACCTTAAGTTAAGGAGGGAATATTATATTCCCCTTTTTTACACCTCTTGACCTTTGACCTTTGACCGCCATCTTCGACATCCCAACTCGTTTTCGGATTACCCCCCCCCCACGTCCCGACTTTCGAATCCGTACGTCGAGCCATTTAGATTTGTGCCCAACTGTTGACGGACGCACGCACGGACGCACGATCATGCGATTCTACAAGCTGCATCTGACTACGTCAGATGAGCTAATAAACAAGTGCCGCGGAGCGACAGCGCTCATCTAACGTCTACTGCGGTGACTCTGTGGTGGAGTGGTGGGTTTCTAGCGGATTCTAGTTTAAACCCCTGTTAGTCCACACCATTGATTCACACACACGACCGAAACAGTCGAAGGCACAGGTGATCGTATCAGGAACTTCTCAAAGGAATGTTTCGTTGGGATCATTATGAAGTATGCCACGGAGATTGGCGCTGTACCGTTTAAGTTGTCTTCAGATTAAGATTGGAAGCTCCCATCGTACGTAGTAGCACAAACTATTTTTTGCAAGACAGAATTAGGTAAGCACTCATCCATTTTACCTACGCAAGCCTCACAGGTGCAATAGAGAGCTGCCACCTGTAACTAATTAACGCAAGGCAAAAGACTACACAGTACCACCACCACATGCACTGGGCAGTCGAGCCACTTGGCAGTGGCAATACGTCACATGTGAACACACTGACAGTTACAGAATGCCATAAAATATATACGATTTAAGAGAGCATAAACCTTCTTCAACCAAATTTAGCTTTTGAATTTTCACTGTGACATTGGTAGCCTCAACATCCAGCATGTAATAGATTCTACTTGCAAACCCAGCAGATCAAATTCTTTCTAACCAGTAACAGTAAACAAATCCACTGTTTAACCCGCCTCTTGAGGGTCAAAAGGTTATCCGACAACTTACTCTTCGGCATGTCAGCCCGAAAAGTACATTCATGTTCCTTTCAATAAACGCCATCGTAAAAATGCTAGGCTCACCGCTGAAACAAAAAAGTTTTTTCAATCCGCATCCGTCGACCATTGTCCTCAGAAAATGCTCAAAATCTGCCCCTGCTACCACGAGCCTATGGTTGAGCCGTTTAGATTTGTGCCGCACATCTCGCACATTTCCTCCTATACCTTAAACTTTTAAGGAGGAATTGTTCCCCCTTCTTTTACACCTTCTTGACCTTTGACCTTTGACCCCCAGGTCGACATTGCCCAACTCGTTTTGACGAATCCCCAACGATTCCCGAATATCCGTGCGTACGTCGAGCAGTGAAGATTTGGTTGCCCAACTGTTTGAGCACGGACGCACGGGCGATCATTGCCGATTCTCACAAGCTGCATCTGACTATGTCAGATGAGCTAATAATATAGGATCTTATATATTATTATTATCTATATTATTATCCTATATATATTATCCTACTATTAACATCCGTATATATTATCCTATATTATCTTATTCCTGATGAACAGTGTTCAGGGTTCCCCAGGATGAAATTCAAACAGGGGGGGAGGGGGGTGTAGGGGGAGGGGGAGGGGGGAGGAAACTAGGGGGTCCGGGGGGCGTGTATTTTACCGTGACGATAATTATGCGTAAAATTCGCCACCACACCAATAGACCGGTATTTGGGGTTCTTCGTATATCATATAAGATTGCCGAGTCGGTGTACAGTTAGTGACAGGTTAACTGTGCATTGTCAGGTTAATTGTGTACTGTCTGCAGTGCATGCGGTTGGTACGGTAAAAATACACCGCGTCGGTATGTCCTTTGGTCGACGGCAATCTTGACGATAGATTCCCGCGCTGGCAAACTTTATTGTGGTGGACATTTAAACGGGGCCGGACGGTAATTCAACGGAGGCGCAACTGATTCAAACAGCGGCGGGAGTTTTCCCAAAAGCGGGCGTGCGCGCCCCGTTTGCGCACGTAGGGAGAACCCTGATGTTACAAATACAGCCGTAATTGTTACACTTTACAAAATTCCAAAGCTTTGAAAAAATCTATATGGGAAAGTGTTCAATAACGTTAATAACACACTTCACCTATTGGACCCTGATGAACAGCTTATTAATCAATTCAATAGCCCTCAAGACTAGGAGGTTACATATAGCTCTGTACCCTGGCTTCCCAACGCGCGCGGTACTAGTACCCCTGGGGGTACAGCGTACACACCACAGGGGTACCTGGAGCCTCTTAGACATTAAAAAAAGTACGTAGCTATATTAATTATCAGTCGGTGGTGATTCCAGGACATCTCGTTCAAGCAGTGCGCAACAAATCCATGCGTTTTCGCGCGAGGCAAGCATGCGACAGAGTGGGCGACCCTCGGTGCCCAGACAGTCAGCGCAGCGAGGGCCCACGCAGCAGCCACGGGCGCCGCAGGGAGCGAGGGAGCGGACCTAAATGTGCGCGTGCAGCAGCAGCCAGGGGCCACACGCCAGCTGGGCCGGCGGGGAGGCGGAGGCAGGAACCGTACGTAGTGCTGCAGGCGCAAGCAGATAGACATCACGTCCCGCAGCCACGAGCGCGCGGGTTAGGGTTACTCACTTTGTCTCAGGCGGCAGTAGCGGACTTATTACTAAAACGCCACTGAAGCGCCTCTAGGAAACACGTCAGTAACTCGAATTTTTGGTAGCAAGTTCAGCAGCGATACGGACGGCCTACCCGGCTATGGCCTCGTGAAGCTATTTCCCGTTCTAGTTTACGTTTGTAACCAGCTACCCTGTGTGCAGAGCAGGTCTTTTCAGCGCTGTGGTCACAATAAAAAAAATCGCTTGGACAATCCGCAGAGACCTGAGATCAGTCTGCTCGAAAACTGAACCGCGATTTAAAAAAGTTAGTTTCTGGCCATGCAGCAGCAGTCTTCTCATTGAACCTGTCGTTCAGTTCTGCACACGTGCTGCATTGATTGAGAAAAATATTCCTAGTGCGACTAGCATTATTAAACATATAAACATTGATGTACAAAATGTTCATGACAATACATCAGTGTTGAGTTCTGTATTTTGTTATGCAGGGCGGTGCTACAGGGGGGGGGGGTCCAGGGGGGTCGGACGCCCCCTGCTCGCGCCAGAAACGATTAACTTGTAAGGGCGGTCTAATTTCCAACAAAATTAGACCCCCCTTTCGCGTGCTCGCGCAAGTTTGGTTACGGTTAGACCCCCTTCTCGCAGCTGCGTTCGGTACAAATCCTGTACACGCCATGTTATGGTGGCGCGAAGGGGTTACAGGAGATAGTGTTAAAAAATTAGGGGTAGCGGGCAGTCAAAGGTTGCGAGAACCACTGCTGTCTAGCTTACTATAGTATAGGCTAGCCCGCTTACACTAACTGCCGCTGGCGGTCACGTGTACATAATTTAACCTAATAAAGAATCAATCACCCTGATCTCCGATCAAGGTGTTTACGCAAACGGCACTCGAGTATATTGCAAATGCAATACTCTAGATTACAGGTAATAGGCCTACACATGAAAATAATCATAGACAACTCCTTTAGGTGTGTACCGTAGTATTTGGACGCTATGCTCGTAGTCGTGGACACGCCGTAGCCGTAGGCATGCTCTTTTGTTTTGCTCTTGTTTTCTTTTTTGTTTGAATCTTGTTATTGCACGGCCGTAGGAAATAGTAGCCATGCCTACTTTTCTTGTTTTCCTTTTTTGTTTCGCTTGTAACCCTGACACAGCCATTGACAACAGTACTTAACTAATTTACATACATATTGCCAAAATATGTGGTTCAAGGATAGAAGACATGTATAGCCATTGGAAACGCTATGGTACAGTTATTTTAATGTCGATACCGGGGGACCCTTAACGGGAACTCCGTAATAACAGAGCGCCGGATAGTGGGGGGGGGGGAGGCAGGGAGGAGGCCGCCCCTCCAATCCAAAAGTGGGGGGGGGCGTCAAACCAAAAAGCCCCCCCCAAAAGAAGAGTGAGGGAAAGAAAAAATAAAATGTATGACGCTAAGACTTGTTAATTCTATATGATTCTAAACGTTCACAAAACTAATTTATACATCCATTTTGAGTTTTCGCTGCGCGCTTGCGTGATTGACGCGCTCACGACCGCACATACGCGTCACGCCACACGTCACACACACGCGCTCACGCACACATACGTCACACATACGCGCTCACTGACACACGTCACACACACGCGCTCACGGCACAAACGTTCGCACACACGCGTCACACACCACACTGTCACACACGCTGGTCACGCACACAGTTCCACACACGCGCTTCACGCACACACGTCGCACACTTACGCGACTCACGCACACACGTCACACACACGCGCTCACGCACACACGTCACACAGCACGCGCTCACGCACACACGTCACACACATAGCGCTCCGCGCACATACGCGCTCACGCACACACGTTCACACACACGCTGCATCACGCACACACGTCACACACACGCGTCACACACACGCGGCACACACGCGTGCTCCGCACACACGTCACACAACGCCGCTCCACCGCACACACACGCGCTCACGCAACACGTCACTACACACGCGCTCCACGCACATACAGCGCTCCGCACACAGTCGCACACACGCGGTCACGCACACAGTCGCAACACGCGCTCACGGCTACACACGCAAACACGTCGCACACCGCGGCTCACGCACACACGTCGCACGACATGCGTCAAGCACACACGTCACACACACGCGCCCACGCACATACAGCGCTCACGCACACACGTCACACACAACAGCGTCACACACACGCGCCCACGCACAACACGTCACACACACGCGCTCACGACACACGTCACACACACTGCGCCCATACGCACATACGCCGCTCGCGCCACAACACGTCGCACACACGGTCGCCAACACACGCGCTTCACGCACACACGTCGCACACACGTCACACACACGCGTTTCACGCACAACACAGTTCGCACACAGTCGCACCACACGCGCTCACGCACTACACGTCGCACACACGCCGCTCAATGCACACACATCGCACACACGCGATTCACGCACACACGTCGCACACACGTCGCACACATGCGCTCAACGCATTACACGTCACACAACGCGCCACGCCACATACGCGGGCTCACGCACAC
>NW_014579169.1:0-496 GCF_000485595.1 Priapulus caudatus
GCGTGGGCTCGACATACAACACTCGTCTACTCGTGGACATGGGCTCCACGACTGTCGAATAATAACCCAGAGTATAGTTTGTATTGAATGTAAATGCGACGTTTGACAGACATGCCCGTGGGTGTACTAATCCTACACAGAAACACAGAAGCGAAAGGGGGCGTGTTGGAAATATGCAGAACTGTGTCGATTGTAGGCCCGTATTTCTTCGTGAAATCATTTAGGACAAAGGTTTGGAAAAAAGAACGATTGGACGTTGGGTATTTATAATAGGTAAAATAATAGTTGTGGGAAGTTTTTTTTTGTCAAGTAAAGATGCGCCTAAACAGAAAACTTGTAACTCGTATTCCAAAGCGCCGCCCGATTGAAATTCCGAACATCGTTGATTGAAATCTACTGTGTGAACGGGAAGATCTGACATGGGCAACAACTGTAGATGTGTGTGTGTGTGTGTGTGTGTGTGTGTGTGTGTGTGTGTGTGTGTGTGTGTGTGTGT
>NW_014579169.1:5033-5306 GCF_000485595.1 Priapulus caudatus
CTACTATATATATATATATATATATATATATATATATATATATATATACGTATATAATATTACATACAAAACATATATATATATATATATATATATATGTATATATATATAATATATATATAGGCAAAACGCCAACAGACTAAGTACTCAATGCGTCTTGTGAGATATTCTGTCGCTATCTGAAGTGAGAATTTTAAATTCAGGTAACGCGTGGGCTCGACATACAACACTCGTCTACTCGTGGACATGGCTCCACGACTGTCGAATAATAAC
>NW_014579169.1:7048-8261 GCF_000485595.1 Priapulus caudatus
CTGTAGAGGAACGAGAGAGGGATGAAGAGCGCGTGGTGGATGCAGGCAGACGTTAGTGTAGACTGTAGAGGAACGAGAGAGGGATGAAGAGCGCGTGGTGGATGCAGGCAGACGTTAGTGTAGAGGAACGAGAGAGGGATGAAGAGCGCGTGGTGGATGCAGACAGACGTTAGTGTAGAGGAACGAGAGAGGGATGAAGAGCGCGTGGTGGATGCAGGCAGACGGCGCTCTTCATCCCTCTCTCGTTCCTCTACACTAACTAACGTCTGCCTGCATCCACCACTGTAGAGGAACGAGAGAGGGATGAAGAGCGCGTGGTGGATGCAGANTCCTCCTCCTCCCTCTTCCTCCTCCTCCATCCCCTCCCCCTCCTCCTCTTCCTCCTCCTCCTCCTCCCCATCTCATTCTTCTTCTTCTTCTTCTTCTTCTTCCTCTTCTTCTCCTCCTTCTGCTTCTCCCTCTCCACCTCCTCCTCCTCCTCATCCTCCTCCTCTCTATCTCATTCTTCTTCTTCTCCTCCTCCTCCTCTCCCTCATCGTGCTCCTCATTTATTATCTTCAAACGCAGATAACATATTATTCACCACCAAAAACCCACGCCTAGTGCTTTCATCACAAACAGAGCCACTCATGCTGGTTTCTGTGTATAAAAATATTTTCAGAATTCATTTCAGTCTGTTAGATTTTTACTTAATTCACCGCTGGTTTTGTCACGCACGCTTTCTATTTTGCCTGTCATGTTTATTGATGCAAAGATACTATAAAAACGCTGCCATTTAGCTATCGCAGTTCTTCTGTTTTTCGCGCAACATTACATCAGAAGTAGATAATAGGGATCTACTTCTGATTATATGTAGATGTATGGCTTCCATTAAATAACAGCACTTTTTGCGAAACGGCGTGTTCTGGCGAGCAAAACGGATTTCTCATTTCTGTTATAAATAAACATGATGACATTTAAACTGTAATTTCTTTCAGGTTTCCTGAATGTTCAATGGTACGCTGAAAATACTTGCCACATAAAAACGTCACGCTAAACGTATTTGATGCAGGCGTAGTCTCAACTAATAGACTACTACCGGTATTTGCAGGATATCTGATAATTGAAGACACTGATTATATGCAATATCTTAATTTGATTATTCCTAATATCTGCTGCCAGAGTACACTCAGTATAGGTTTAGATGGCGCAGACCTCTTACCCACTATATATA
>NW_014579169.1:12367-18327 GCF_000485595.1 Priapulus caudatus
GTGCTATCTGATATGGTTAGGGTTAGGGTTAGTGTTAGGGATAGGGCTAGGGTTAGGGTTAGTGTTAGGGTTAGGGTTAGATTTAGGGTTAGAGATAGCGTTGAGGTGTTATGGGTAAGGGAGTGGCGTAGGGCGACTCCCTAAGCGCCGCGTTTCACACGGAGGCGAAGGCAACTCGGGTCGAAAACGACCCGTGTCAAATGCGTCCGGGACGGAGGCGTTCGCACGACGGACGTTTTCTCGGGTAGCGAAAGACGACTCGGTCGGAACGACCCGAGTGCGTTTTCGGCACGCCACTCCAGAGTGGGTGCGAAAACGCTCGAGGTCGAAAACGACTCGAGGTCTGGTTCATTTTTGCCGTGTGAACGCGCGACGTCGGGTTGGAATTAGTACGTCAACAACCACGAAAGTAAACAGATAAGGTTTGGAAGTCAGTCAGAAGAGTTTGATTGTTTAATTCGTCATTGTCGCTTCGACGCATTGTAGCTTTTTTTCTCAGCTTCGCATCTTTTCGCATAGCGTCGTATGAGAACGCCTATTCAACGGACGCTCCGTGTCGTTTTGACACGGTCGTTTTTTCGACCCGATGTTCCTTGCGCTCCCGTGTGAACGCGGCTCTAGACTCGTTAGTGGATAGGCGAGGTACGGGTCCGGCTATAGTAAGAATAGTACCGGGTACGTTCCGGCAGTACCTGGGGGATCATGGACCCTCTCAGGCGTTTAGTGGGGTGGCTAAGCCGATAACAAGTTGTTAATATGCTCGCAGCAAGAAAATCTCAGCTTACGTGGCTCATGTATGCGGGTCGAGCTGCTAACACAGGGCCAGGTACGTGGCTGATGTATGCGGGTCGAGCTGCTAACACAGCGCCCAAGGTAACGTGGCTGATGTGATGCGGTCGAGCTGCTAACAAGGCGTGAATCGAGGAGAACTTGTCTCAAGCTTCAGCCCTTCAACCGACCGGCTGTCTCTCTAAATTAGCATTCTATTCTCTCTAAATATCACCCGCCCTCCAGGCTCTCCCCTGCTGCCGGCACAGGCCCGCGAGAAGTTTATTAACGAGCTAAGCACCCCGAGTCTTAATTTGTCTGCGTCTGATCACTCACGCCTGCCTGCATCCCCACGCGCTCTTCATCCCTTCTCTCGTTCCTCTACACTAACGCTGTCCTGCATCCCCCACGCGCTCTTGATCCCTCTCTCGTTCCGTCTATGACTAACGTCTTCATGCATCCAACACGCGCTCTTCATCCCTCTCCTCTGTACCTGCTAGACTAACGTCTGTCTGCATCCACACGCGTATCTTCCATTTTTCGCTCCTCTAGACTAACGTCTGTCTGCATTCAGCTCACTGCGCTCTTCATCCCTCTCTCAGTTCCTGCTAGACTAAGCGTCTGTCTGCAGTCCACACGCGCATCTCGTTCATCTCTCTCGTTCCTCGACACTAACGCTGCCTGCATCCACACGCGCTCTTCATCCCTCTCGTCGTTCCTCTACACTATACGTCTGTCGCCATTCACCACGCGCCTGTTTTCATCCGCTCTGCTTCTCTAAGACTAACGTTCTGTCTGCATTCACACACGCTCTTCTCCCTCTTCTGCTTCCTCTACATCTAACGTCTGTCTGCAAACACACGCGCTCTTCATCCCTCTCTCGTCCTCTACACTAAACGTCCTGTCTGCATCACGCCACGCGCTCTCATCCCTCTCTCCGTTTCTCTACACTAACGTCTGTCGGCATCCACGACGCGCTTTCATTTGTCGGGGGTCTGTCGTCGTGTGCGCCGGCTCGCGCCGCTTCTCTTTCCTACACTAACGTCTGCCTCATCCACGCACGCGCTCTTCATCCCTCTCCCTCGTCTCCTGCGTACACATAACGCTGGCCTGCATTCCACACGCGCGATTGGTCTTCATCCCTCTCTCGTTCCTCTACACTAACGTCTGTCTGCATCCACACGCGTCTCTTCATCCTCTCTCGTCCGTGCTACACACTAAACGTCTGCCTGCATCCACCACCGCTCTTTCATCCGCTCTCTCGTAACCTCTACACTAACGTCTGCCTGCAATCCACCACGGCTCTTCAATCCCTTCTCTCGTTCTCTACATAAAGCTGCTGCATCCACATACGCGCGTCTTCTCCCTCTCTCGGTTCCTCTGAGACTAAACGTCTGTTCTGCATGCCACCAAGCACTGCGCTCTTGCATCCCTCTCTCGTTCGCTCTACACTAACGTCTGCCTGTCATCACCACGCGCCTCTTCATCCCTCTCTTCGTTCTCTTACATAACGTCTTGGTCCTGCATCACCACGCGCTCTCATCCCTCTCCGTTCCTCTAGACTACACGTCGTGTCTGTCAGTCCACACCGCCTCTTCTCCTTCATCGTTCCTCTAGAACTAACGTCTGCTGCATCCACCACGCGCTCTTCATCCCTTCTCTCGTTCCGTCTACACTAACGTCAGGGGGGGGAGGGGGGGGGGGGTGTCCTGCATCCACGCACGCGCTCTCATCCCTCTCCTCGTTCGCTCTAGTACTCAACGTTCTGGCCTGCATCCACCACGCGTCTTCATCCTCTCTCGTCCTTACACTAACGTCTGCCTGCATCCACCACGCGCTCTTACATCGTCTCTCGTTCCTCTTAGACTAACGTCTGCTGCATCCACCACGCGCTCTCATCTCTCTCGTCCTCTACCTAACGTTGTCGCATCCACCACGCGCTCTTTCATCCCTTCTCGTTCCTCTAGACTAACGTCTGCTGCATCCACACGAAGCTCTTCATTCCCTCTCTCGTCCTCTCACTAACGTCTGCCTGCAATCCCCACGCGCATCTTCACCCTCTCCCGGTCCTCTAGACTACACGTGTCTGTCTGCAGATCCACCCGCGCGTTTCATCCTCTCTCGTGTCTCTAGAACTAACGTCTGCCTGCACCACACGCGCTCTTCATCCTCTCTCGTTCCTCTATGACTTAACGTCTGTCTGCAGTCCACACGTCGCTCTTCATCCTCTCTCTGTTCCTCTACCTAACGTCCTGCCTGCTCCACCACGGCTTCTTACATCCCTCTCGTCGTTCCTCTACCCTACCGTTGTCTGCATCCACCACGCGCTCTTCTCCTCTCTCGTTCCTCTACCAAACGTCTGTCTGCATCCACCCCGCGCCTCTTCATCCTCTCGTCGTTCTCTACACTCAGTCTGTCTGCACTCCACACGCCGGGTCTCTTCATGCCCTCTCGTTCGTTCCTCTACACTAACGTCTGTCTGCATCCACCACGTCGCGTCTCATTCTCTCCGTCGTCCTTCTGCTACCTGACACTAACGCTTGGCGTCTGTCTGCAGTCATTTACCCGGCCACCACCCGCTCTTGCATCCCTTCTCCGTCCTCCTGCTAAACACTGCAACATACATCTACAACAACTGTCTGTCCTGCAATTCCACCTCACGCGCGATTTATTCCTCTCTCGGTTCCTGTACCTACTAACTAAGTAAGCCTGCCTGCATTCTGCAAAATCGCGGACCACGTCTCTCTCTCTTCTCTCTCTCTCTTCTCTCTCTCTCTCTCTCGCTCTCTCTCTCTCTCTCTCTCTCTCTCTCTCTCTCTATCTCTCTTCTATCACTCTCGCGCCATCTCTCTCTTCGCTCACTCTTTCTCTCTCACCTCTTTCCCTCTCTCCTCTCCTCGATACAGCATTTGCTCCCGTAATTTTTGACCAACCCCTCTCGCTCACGCTCGATTTAATTCGAATTTCCTTGTGTAATCTCGTGCTAGGCTTAGATACAAATATCTCGAAAAATGGCCTAAATATGTTTCTAATCTAAAAACTCTCTAAATATCTCCATTAAAAAAAAATAAATATCCCCACAATTTTTCTAAATATCTCAGTTATTTCAACGTAATGTCTTTTAAACATTTATTGTGTGCGAAAAAATCATACGCTGTTTACGAATCTCCATTCGCTGGATTTCCCCGGAGCTTTGCCCACTTTAAAAATAGTGCTAGCATTGTGGCAGTGGTATCCTGAGTGTACGAAGGGGCACTGCATGCAGTTTGCACCGCTGGATGGTTTTTCTTAACAGAAAAGGACAAACTCATCCTTACAAATCTTTAATATTTGAAAAAATTGTGTTTTATCTTCTAAATATTAAGGAATTTTCGAAATATCCAGATTTTTTCTAAATATCCCGAAAACTTCTAAATATCTCCAAAAATATCCGGATATTTGTATCTAAGCCTATCTCGTGCAGCTAGAGCTCATTCCCCGTGTCTGCTGCTCGTTTTCTCCTCTCAGCATGAGGCTTACCCCGAAAACGTTCACGCGCAATCACGCCCACCGAACGTTTTCGAATTCGATGAAAGCCGAAAGCCCGCAATTCAACCTTACCGCTCCTGTCATCGTTGTAACGTTACCTATTAATCCACACTCGTGAAAAACACAAGGATCCGATCTACGAGAAAACCCGCACTCGTCAAATCAAACAATTTAATTGCTTCGGATTACACCGCGCTCGGTTTCATAATTAGTGCTTTTGAAATGGCACGCGAGAATTTTCAGGAAAGGTTGCGAGAAGGTTGTTGGGAAATCTCGAGGCGTGCCACATTGCGGAGTAGATAGCGATTTACAGGTTCTACTAAACACGCGCGCGAGTTATGGTTAGAATTAGTAATTGTTTAAAATTATGTTAGAATTATGATTTTTAGCTCATCTGACATAGTCAGATGCAGCTTGTAGAATCGCTTGATCGTCCGTCCGTCCGTCCGTCCGTCCGTCCGTCCGTCCGTCCGTCCGTCCGTCCGTCCGTGGGAGGCTTCCAATCTTAATCGGAAGACACTTAATACGTACGCGCGCCATCTCGTGGCAACTTTCATCAACGATCCCAAACGACTTCTTTGAGAAGGTTTTCCTTTGATACCATCCCTGTGCATTCCACTGTTTCGGCGTGTATGTGAACACATTTGGGACTAACGGTTTACTAGGAATCCACCACTCCACACAGAGTCACCGCAGTAGACGTAGATAGCTGTGGCTATGCGCACTTGTTACTACTCGCTGGAGGTAGAGAGCGTAGTTTAGTAATCCCCGCTGCACCGTTAACTCTCTCAACTGACGTTTGTCTCATGATAGACATTTTTATATCAACTGCGTCTGTGCATGTGTAGGTAGCGGCATGCGTGGCGCGCGCGGATGTGTGTGTGGTATTATGTGTGTGTGTGCGTGGTGTGGTGTGTGTGTTGTGTGTGTGGTGATGTGGGTGGTGTGTGTGTGTGGTGTGTGTGTGTGTGTGTGTGTGCGTTGTGTGTGTGGTAGCGTGCGTGCTGTGAGTGCGCGCGCGCGCGCTGCGCGCGATGGCGCGGTGTGTGTGTGTGTGTGGTGTGTGTGTGTGTGTGTGGTGTGTGTATGTGATAGTGCGCGCGTCGCGCGCGTGCACGCGTATGTGTGTGTGTGTGTGTACAGTCTGTAACAGATATCACGAAATATGATCTACACATTTTTCACGCCTCTTAATTTCGTAGGTGCAGGTTAATTTCGTAGGTACAGATAACAAGTATATCACGGACGAAAAATTACCGTTATTTTAAACACTATCGGGATCCTTGAGTTATTTCTTGCTTGTTTTTACCACGTCAATCCAACGCGTTTTTCTTGAATTGACATGTAAACATATCTATAGCTAAATAAATGCAGGGCCCAAGGTTGTCACCATGGTTACTCAATCCCATCTTGTCAGGGCTGGTGGAATCGCTCATGACATCCACAGGCACTTGGAACGTCTCAATAAAAAAAGGTAAATAAACCAAAAAAAGTATGGTAAATAAACACGAAATGTACCAAAGTCTTAGAATGCTTCTTACCTCTATTTCGCACTATAATCACCTGTAAATGCCGGTCATTGTCATTCTGCCAACACACAAGTCACCGCACCGCCCGCCGCTGCTGCTGCGTGCACAAACAAATGAATAAAGGAGTGAACATGA